>NW_027423357.1:138788-221288 GCF_048934315.1 Petromyzon marinus
GTGAGTAGTGGTGAGTGTTGGTGAGTAGTGGTGAGTAGTGGTGAGTAGTGGTGAGTAGTGGTGAGTAGTGGTGAGTGTTGGTGAGTAGTGGTGAGTGGTGGTGAGTAGTGGTGAGTAGTGGTGAGTAGTGGTGAGTGAGTAGTGGTGAGTAGTGGTGAGTAGTGGTGAGTAGTGGTGAGTGGTGGTGACTAGTGGTGAGTAGTGGTGAGTAGTGGTGAGTGAGTAGTGGTGAGTAGTGGTGAGTGAGTAGTGGTGAGTAGTGGGAGTGAGTAGTGGTGAGTAGTGGTGAGTGAGTAGTGGTGAGTGTTGGTGAGTAGTGGTGAGTGGTGGTGAGTAGTGGTGAGTAGTGGTGAGTGTTGGTGAGTAGTGGTGAGTGTTGGTGAGTAGTGGTGAGTAGTGGTGAGTGAGTAGTGGTGAGTAGTGGTGAGTAGTGGTGAGTGTGGTGAGTAGTGGTGAGTAGTGGTGAGTAGTGGTGAGTGGTGGTGAGTAGTGGTGAGTGGTGGTGAGTAGTGGTGAGTAGTGGTGAGTAGTGGTGAGTGGTGGTGAGTAGTGGTGAGTAGTGGTGAGTAGTGGTGAGTAGTGGTGAGTAGTGGTGAGTAGTGGTGAGTGAGTAGTGGTGAGTAGTGGTGAGTGAGTAGTGGTGAGTGTTGGTGAGTAGTGGTGAGTAGTGGTGGTGAGTAGTGGTGAGTAGTGGTGAGTAGTGGTGAGTGAGTAGTGGTGAGTAGTGGTGAGTAGTGGTGGTGAGTAGTGGTGAGTAGTGGTGGTGAGTGTTGGTGAGTGAGTAGTGGTGAGTAGTGGTGAGTGAGTAGTGGTGAGTAGTGGTGAGTGAGTAGTGGTGAGTAGTGGTGAGTAGTGGTGAGTGAGTAGTGGTGAGTGTTGGTGAGTAGTGGTGGTGAGTAGTGGTGGTGAGTAGTGGTGAGTAGTGGTGAGTAGTGTTGGTGAGTAGTGGTGAGTAGTGGTGAGTAGTGGTGGTGAGTAGTGGTGAGTGTTGGTGAGTGAGTAGTGGTGAGTAGTGGTGAGTGAGTAGTGGTGAGTAGTGGTGAGTGTTGGTGAGTGAGTAGTGGTGAGTAGTGGTGAGTGTTGGTGAGTAGTGGTGAGTGGTGGTGGTGAGTAGTGGTGAGTAGTGGTGGTGAGTAGTGGTGAGTGTTGGTGAGTAGTGGTGGTGAGTAGTGGTGAGTAGTGGTGAGTAGTGGTGAGTGGTGGTGAGTGTTGGTGAGTGAGTAGTGGTGAGTAGTGGTGAGTGTTGGTGAGTGAGTAGTGGTGAGTAGTGGTGAGTGTTGGTGAGTGAGTAGTGGTGAGTAGTGGTGAGTGTTGGTGAGTGAGTAGTGGTGAGTAGTGGTGAGTGTTGGTGAGTAGTGGTGAGTAGTGGTGAGTAGTGGTGAGTGGTGGTGAGTAGTAGTGGTGAGTAGTGGTGAGTGGTGGTGAGTAGTAGTGGTGAGTAGTGGTGGTGAGTGGTGGTGAGTAGTGGTGAGTAGTGGTGAGTGAGTAGTGGTGAGTAGTGGTGAGTGGTGGTGGTGAGTAGTAGTGGTGAGTAGTGGTGAGTAGTGGTGAGTGAGTGTTGGTGAGTAGTGGTGAGTGTTGGTGAGTGGTGGTGAGTGGTGGTGAGTGTTGGTGAGTGGTGGTGAGTGGTGGTGAGTGGTGGTGAGTAGTGGTGAGTGTTGGTGAGTAGTGGTGAGTGTTGGTGAGTGGTGGTGAGTGGTGGTGAGTGGTGGTGAGTAGTGGTGAGTGTTGGTGAGTGGTGGTGAGTAGTGGTGAGTGTTGGTGAGTGGTGGTGAGTGGTGGTGAGTAGTGGTGAGTGTTGGTGAGTGGTGGTGAGTGGTGGTGAGTGGTGTTGAGTGGTGGTGAGTGGTGGTGAGTGGTGGTGAGTGGTGGTGAGTGGTGGTGAGTGTTGGTGAGTAGTAGTGGTGAGTAGTGGTGAGTGAGTAGTGGTGAGTGAGTAGTGGTGAGTGAGTGGTGGTGAGTGGTGGTGAGTGTTGGTGAGTAGTGGTGAGTAGTGGTGAGTAGTAGTGGTGAGTAGTGGTGAGTAGTAGTGGTGAGTAGTGGTGAGTAGTGGTGAGTAGTAGTGGTGAGTGTTGGTGAGTGTTGGTGAGTAGTGGTGAGTAGTGGTGAGTGAGTGGTGGTGAGTGTTGGTGAGTAGTGGTGAGTGTTGGTGAGTAGTAGTGGTGAGTAGTGGTGAGTAGTAGTGGTGAGTAGTGGTGAGTGTTGGTGAGTGGTGGTGAGTAGTGGTGGTGAGTGAGTAGTGGTGAGTAGTGGTGAGTAGTGTTGGTGAGTAGTGGTGAGTAGTAGTGGTGAGTAGTAGTGGTGAGTAGTGGTGAGTGGTGGTGAGTGTTGGTGAGTAGTGGTGAGTAGTAGTGGTGAGTAGTGGTGAGTGTTGGTGAGTAGTGGTGAGTAGTGGTGGTGAGTAGTGTTGGTGAGTGTTGGTGAGTGAGTAGTGGTGAGTGTTGGTGAGTGAGTAGTGGTGAGTAGTGGTGAGTGTTGGTGAGTGGTGAGTGAGTAGTGGTGAGTGTTGGTGAGTGGTGGTGAGTAGTGGTGGTGAGTGTTGGTGAGTAGTGGTGGTGAGTAGTGGTGAGTAGTGGTGGTGAGTGTTGGTGAGTAGTGGTGGTGAGTAGTAGTGGTGAGTAGTGGTGAGTAGTAGTGGTGAGTAGTGCTGGTGAGTGTTGGTGAGTAGTAGTGGTGAGTGTTGGTGAGTGTTGGTGAGTGTTGGTGAGTAGTGGTGGTGAGTAGTGGTGGTGAGTGTTGGTGAGTAGTGGTGAGTAGTAGTGGTGAGTGTTGGTGAGTGTTGGTGAGTAGTGGTGAGTAGTGGTGAGTAGTGGTGAGTGTTGGTGGTGAGTGTTGGTGAGTAGTGGTGAGTAGTAGTGGTGAGTGTTGGTGAGTGTTGGTGAGTAGTGGTGAGTGTTGGTGAGTAGTGGTGAGTAGTGTTGGTGAGTGTTGGTGAGTAGTGGTGAGTAGTGTTGGTGAGTGTTGGTGAGTAGTGGTGAGTAGTGGTGAGTGTTGGTGAGTAGTGGTGAGTAGTAGTGGTGAGTGTTGGTGAGTAGTGGTGAGTAGTGGTGAGTAGTGTTGGTGAGTAGTGGTGAGTAGTGGTGAGTAGTGGTGAGTAGTGGTGAGTGTTGGTGAGTAGTGGTGAGTAGTAGTGGTGAGTGTTGGTGAGTAGTGGTGAGTAGTGGTGAGTGTTGGTGAGTGTTGGTGAGTAGTGGTGAGTAGTGGTGAGTAGTGGTGAGTGTTGGTGAGTAGTGGTGAGTAGTAGTGGTGAGTGTTGGTGAGTAGTGGTGAGTAGTGGTGAGTGTTGGTGAGTGTTGGTGAGTAGTGGTGGTGAGTGTTGGTGAGTGTTGGTGAGTAGTGGTGGTGAGTAGTGGTGAGTAGTAGTGGTGAGTAGTGGTGAGTAGTGGTGGTGAGTAGTGGTGAGTAGTAGTGGTGAGTAGTGGTGAGTGAGTAGTGGTGAGTAGTGGTGAGTAGTGTTGGTGAGTGTTGGTGAGTAGTGGTGAGTAGTGGTGAGTGTTGGTGAGTGTTGGTGAGTGTTGGTGAGTGTTGGTGAGTAGTGTTGGTGAGTGTTGGTGAGTAGTAGTGGTGAGTAGTAGTGGTGAGTAGTGGTGAGTGTTGGTGAGTGTTGGTGAGTAGTGGTGAGTAGTGGTGGTGAGTAGTGGTGAGTAGTGGTGGTGAGTAGTGGTGAGTAGTAGTGGTGAGTAGTGGTGAGTAGTAGTGGTGAGTGTTGGTGAGTAGTGGTGAGTAGTAGTGGTGAGTAGTGGTGAGTGAGTAGTGGTGAGTGTTGGTGAGTGTTGGTGAGTGTTGGTGAGTAGTGTTGGTGAGTGTTGGTGAGTGAGTAGTGGTGAGTGTTGGTGAGTGTTGGTGAGTGTTGGTGAGTAGTGGTGAGTGTTGGTGGTAGTGGTGAGTGTTGGTGAGTAGTAGTGGTGAGTAGTGGTGGTGAGTAGTGGTGAGTGTTGGTGAGTAGTGGTGAGTGATGGTGAGTGTTGGTGAGTGTTGGTGAGTAGTGGTGAGTAGTGGTGAGTGTTGGTGAGTAGTGGTGAGTAGTGGTGAGTGTTGGTGAGTAGTGGTGAGTGTTGGTGAGTGTTGGTGAGTGTTGGTGAGTGTTGGTGAGTAGTAGTGGTGAGTGTTGGTGAGTGTTGGTGAGTGTTGGTGAGTAGTAGTGGTGAGTGTTGGTGAGTGTTGGTGAGTGTTGGTGAGTGTTGGTGAGTAGTAGTGGTGAGTGTTGGTGAGTGTTGGTGAGTGTTGGTGAGTGTTGGTGAGTAGTAGTGGTGAGTGTTGGTGAGTGTTGGTGAGTGTTGGTGAGTAGTAGTGGTGAGTGTTGGTGAGTGTTGGTGAGTGTTGGTGAGTGTTGGTGAGTAGTAGTGGTGAGTGTTGGTGAGTGTTGGTGAGTGTTGGTGAGTAGTAGTGGTGAGTGTTGGTGAGTGTTGGTGAGTGTTGGTGAGTACTTCTTCTTGTCGCTGGCGTCCCATGGGGAGGGCAGCCCGGTGAGCAGTGTGGAGTCGCCGTGCAATGTGGGAGCCGCCCCCCCAGGTGCCGCCGCATGCCCAACCGAGTCTACACAACAACACCCACCACCAACACAACCACACAACAACCACCACCAACAACAACCACCAACAACAACCAACCACCAACAACAATCACCAACAACCACCAACAACAATCACCAACAACCACCAACAACAACAATCACCAACAACAACAATCATCAACAACAATCACCAACAACAACAACCACCAACAACAACAACAACCATCAACAACAATCACCAACAACAACAATCACCAACAACAACCATTAACAACAACAATCAACAACAATAACAACAATCAACAACAATAACAACCACAACAACAATCACCATCAACAACAACCTCACTCACACTCACCCACTCACTCACACCCTGTCACACCCCCTCACACCCCCACTCACTCACACATCCTCACTCTCACACCGTCACACCCCCTCACACTCACCCACTCACCCTGTCACACCCCCTCACACTCTCACACTCACTCACTCACACACCCACTCACACACCTTGTCACACCCCACTCACTCTCACACCCACTCACTCACACTCACACCCTGTCACACCCCACTCACTCACACATCCTCACTCTCACTCACACTCACTCACACACCCTGTCACACCCCCACTCACTCTCACAACCACTCACACACCCTGTCACACCCCACTCACACACACTCTGTCACACCCCCTCACCCTCACACCCCCACTCACTCACACACCCTGTCACACCCCCTCACCCCCACTCACACACACTCAAACACCCTGTCACACCCTGTCACACACCCACTCACACTCACTCACACACCCTGTCACACCCCCACTCACACACACTCACACACACCCTGTCACACCCCCTCACACTCACACACCGTCACACACCCTGTCACACCCTCTCACACCCCCACTCACTCACACACCCTGTCACACCGTCACACACACACTCACATACACCCTGTGACACCCTGTGACACCCTGTGACACCCCCACTCACACACACTCACACTCACTCACACACCCTGTGACACCCTGTGACACCCTGTGACACCCCCTCACTCACTCACACACCCTGTCACACACACACTCACACACACCCTGTGACACCCCCACTCACACTCACTCACACACTCACACACACCCTGTGACACCCTATGACACCCTGTGACACCCTCACTCACACAACCTGTGACACCCCCACTCACACACACTCACACACACTCTGTGACACCCTGTGACACCCCCTCTCACACTCACTCACACACACTCACACACACCCTGTGACACCCCCTCTCACACTCACTCACACACACACCCTGTGACACCCTGTGAAACCCTGTCACACCCTCACTCACTCACACACCCTGTGACACCCCCACTCACACACACACCCTGTGACACCCCCACTCACACTCACTCACACTCACTCACACACACTCACACACTCCCTGTGACACCCCGTCCCTCGCTCTCGCCCAGCGCCCCCACTCACCGACTTGATGAAGGTGTGCAGGAGGTGTTTGCTGAACTGAGAGAGGAAGCTGGGCTCAGAGAACATGGCCAGCTCCGGCGTGCCCTGCACACAGACACACAGAGGCCCTGCAGACTCCCTGCACCACCACCACCACACTCACACAGAGGCCCTGTAGACTCCCTGCAGCACCACCACCACACTCACTCAGAGGCCCTGTAGACTCCCTGCAGCACCACCACACTCACACAGAGGCCCTGTAGACTCCCTGCAGCACCACCACCACTACCACACTCACACAGAGGCCCTGTAGACTCCCTGCACCACCACCACACTCACACAGAGGCCCTGTAGACTCCCTGCAGCACCACCACCACACTCACACAGAGGCCCTGTAGACTCCCTGCAGCACCACCACCACACTCACACAGAGGCCCTGTAGACTCCCTGCACCACCACCACCACACTCACACAGAGGCCCTGCAGACTCCCTGCACCACCACTCCCACACTCACACAGAGGCCCTGTAGACTCCCTGCAGCACCACAGTCACACAGAGGCCCTGTAGACTCCCTGCAGCACCACCACCACACTCACACAGAGGCCCTGTAGACTCCCTGCACCACCACCACACTCACACAGAGGCCCTGAGACGTAGCCAGAGACAACAGCGAGAGACAACAGTGAGAGACACAGTGAGAGACACAGTGAGAGACAACAGTGAGAGACACAGTGAGACACAGCGAGAGACACAGCGAGAGACAGTGAGACACAGAGAGACAGTGAGACACAGAGAGACACAGAGACACAGTGAGACAGTGAGACACAGAGAGACAACAGCTAGAGACAGGGTTGATACCTCGTGCAGGCAGCAGTAGAGGAAGGGACCCTGCGAGACGAGAGACACAGTGAGACACAACAGAGAGACACAGTGAGACACAGTGAGACACAGTCAGACACAGAGAGACACAGAGACAACACAGAGAGACACAGCTAGAGACAGGGCTGATACCTCGTGCAGGCAGCAGTAGAGGAAGGGACCCTGCGACACGAGAGACACAGAGAGACACAGCTAGAGACACAGAGACACAGAGAGACAGTGAGACAACAGCGAGACAACACAGAGAGACAACAGCGAGAGAGACAGGGTTGATACCTCGTGCAGGCAGCAGTAGAGGAAGGGACCCTGCGACACGAGAGACACATTGAGACACAGTGAGACACAGAGAGACACAGTGAGACACAGAGAGACACAGAGAGAGACACAGTGAGAGAGACAGGGTTGATACCTCGTGCAGGCAGCAGTAGAGGAAGGGACCCTGCGACACGAGACACAGTTAGACACAACAGAGAGACACAGCTAGAGACACAGAGAGACACAGAGACACAGAGAGACAACACAGAGAGACAGGGCTGATACCTCGTGCAGGCAGCAGTAGAGGAAGGGACCCTGCGACACGAGAGACACATAGAGACACAGCTAGAGACACAGAGACACAGAGAGACAGTGAGACAACAGCGAGACAACACAGAGAGACACAGCTAGAGACAGGGTTGATACCTCGTGCAGGCAGCAGTAGAGGAAGGGACCCTGCGAGACGAGAGACACAGTGAGACACAGAGAGACACAGAGACAACACAGAGAGACACAGCGAGAGAGACGGGTTGATACCTCGTGCAGGCAGCAGTAGAGGAAGGGACCCTGCGAGACGAGAGACACAGTGAGACACACAGAGACACAGAGACAACACAGAGAGACAACACAGAGAGACAGGTTGATACCTCGTGCAGGCAGCAGTAGAGGAAGGGACCCTGCGACACGAGAGACACAGAGAGACACAGAGACACAGAGAGACAACAGTGAGACACAGTGAGACACAACACAGAGAGACACAGAGAGACAACACAGAGAGACACAGCTAGAGACAGGGCTGATACCTCGTGCAGGCAGCAGTAGAGGAAGGGACCCTGTGACACGAGAGACACAGAGAGACACAGTGACACAGAGAGACAACACAGAGAGACAACAGCTAGAGACGGGTTGATACCTCGTGCAGGCAGCAGTAGAGGAAGGGACCCTGTGACACGAGAGACACAGAGAGACACAGTGACACAGAGAGACAACACAGAGAGACACAGCTAGAGAGACAGGGTTGATACCTCGTGCAGGCAGCAGTAGAGGAAGGGACCCTGCGACACGAGACACAGAGAGACACAACAGCGAGACACAGAGACACAGAGAGACAGTGACACAGTGAGACACAGAGAGACAACACAGAGAGACACAACAGAGAGACACAGAGACACAGTGAGACAACAGCTAGAGACAGGGCAGATACCTCGTGCAGGCAGCAGTAGAGGAAGGGACCCTGCGAGACGAGAGACACAGTGAGACAGCGAGAGACACAGAGAGACACAGAGAGACACAACAGTGAGACAGTGAGACACAGAGAGACAACAGCGAGAGAGACGGGTTGATACCTCGTGCAGGCAGCAGTAGAGGAAGGGACCCTGCGACACGAGAGACACAGAGAGACAGTGAGACAGTGAGACAACAGCGAGAGACAGTGAGACACAGAGAGACACAACAGAGAGACACAGAGAGACAACACAGAGAGACACAGCTAGAGACAGGGCTGATACCTCGTGCAGGCAGCAGTAGAGGAAGGGACCCTGCGACACGAGAGACACAGAGAGACACAGAGACACAGAGAGACAGAGAGACAACACAGAGAGACAACAGCTATAGACAGGGTTGATACCTCGTGCAGGCAGCAGTAGAGGAAGGGACCCTGCGACACGAGAGACACAGAGAGACACAGTGAGACACAGAGACACAGTGAGACACAGCGAGAGACACAGTGAGACACAGAGAGACACAGAGACAACACAGTGAGACAACACAGAGAGACAGGGTTGATACCTCGTGCAGGCAGCAGTAGAGGAAGGGACCCTGCGAGACGAGAGACACAGTGAGACACAGAGAGACACAGAGAGACACAGAGACACAGAGAGACACAGAGAGACAACAGTGAGACACAGTGAGACACAACACAGAGAGACACAGAGACAACACAGAGAGACACAGCTAGAGACACAGAGAGACACAGAGACAACACAGTGAGACACAGCGAGAGAGACAGGGTTGATACCTCGTGCAGGCAGCAGTAGAGGAAGGGACCCTGCGAGACGAGAGACACAGAGACACAGTGAGACAGTGAGACACAGAGAGACAACACAGAGAGACACAGAGACAACACAGAGAGACAACACAGAGAGACAGGGTTGATACCTCGTGCAGGCAGCAGTAGAGGAAGGGACCCTGCGACACGAGAGACACAGAGAGACACAGCTAGAGACACACACAGAGAGACAGAGAGACACAGCTAGAGACGGGTTGATACCTCGTGCAGGCAGCAGTAGAGGAAGGGACCCTGCGAGACGAGAGACACAGTGAGACACAACAGAGAGACACAGAGAGACAACACAGAGAGACACAGCTAGAGACAGGGTTGATACCTCGTGCAGGCAGCAGTAGAGGAAGGGACCCTGCGAGACGAGAGACACAGTGAGACACAGAGAGACACAGAGACAACACAGAGAGACACAGTGAGCCACAGAGACACAGTGAGACAGTGAGACACAGAGAGACAACACAGAGAGACACAGAGACACAGTGAGACAACACAGAGAGACAGGGCTGATACCTCGTGCAGGCAGCAGTAGAGGAAGGGACCCTGCGAGACGACGCGGCCGGTGCCCACGCACGACGTCACGGCCTCGTGCAGGCTGCACAGCTGCCGCTTGGCCTGCTCCACGCCACGCAGCAGCAGAGACACGTTGCCCCTGCGCGGAGACACGGAGAGAGGCGGGGGGGAGACACGGGGAGACACGGGGAGACACGCGTGGAGACACGGGGAGACACGGGGAGACACGGGGAGACACGCGGGGAGACACGGGGAGACACGGGGAGACACGGGGAGACACGGTAGGACACGGGGAGACACGCGGGGAGACACGGGGAGACACGGGGAGACACGCGTGGAGACACGGGGAGACACAGTGAGACAGGGGGGGAGACACGGGGAGACACGCGTGGAGACACGGGGAGACACGGGGAGACACGGGGAGACACGGGGAGACGGGGGGAGACACGGGGAGATTCGGTGACACGCGGGGAGACACGCGGGGAGACACGGGGAGACACGCAGTGAGACACGCAGAGGCTCGGTGAGACGCGGGGAGACACGGTGAGACACGGTGAGACACGCGGGGAGACACGGTGAGACACGGTGAGACACGCGGGGAGACACGGTGAGACACGGTGAGACACGCAGAGGCTCGGTGAGACAGGGGGGAGACACGGAGACATGACGACACGTGGGGAGACACGTGGGGAGAGACGTGGGGGGTGAGACACGGGGGGTGGGGCGAGACACAGGGGGACAGCCACGAGGGGGGTGGGGTGAGGTGAGAGAGACACAGGGGAGAGAGACACAGGTGAGAGAGAGACACAGGTGGTGAGAGAGACACAGGTGAGAGAGAGAGACACAGGAGAGAGAGAGACACAGGTGAGAGAGACACAGGTGAGAGAGACACAGGTGAGAGAGACACAGGTGAGAGACACAGGTGGTGAGAGACAGGAGAGAGAGAGACAGGTGAGAGAGAGACACAGGTGAGAGAGACACAGGTGAGAGAGAGAGACACAGGTGAGAGAGACACAGGTGAGAGAGAGACACAGGTGGTGAGAGAGACACAGGTGGTGAGAGAGACACAGGTGAGAGAGAGACACAGGTGGTGAGAGAGACACAGGTGAGAGAGACACAGGTGAGAGAGACACAGGTGAGAGAGACACAGGTGAGAGAGACACAGGTGGTGAGAGAGACACAGGTGAGAGAGAGACACAGGAGAGAGAGAGACACAGGTGAGAGAGACACAGGTGAGAGAGACACAGGTGAGAGAGACATAGGTGAGAGACACAGGTGGTGAGAGACAGGAGAGAGAGAGACAGGTGAGAGAGAGACACAGGTGAGAGAGACACAGGTGAGAGAGAGAGACACAGGTGAGAGAGACACAGGTGAGAGAGAGACACAGGTGGTGAGAGAGACACAGGTGGTGAGAGAGACACAGGTGAGAGAGAGACACAGGTGGTGAGAGAGACACAGGTGAGAGAGACACAGGTGAGAGAGACACAGGTGAGAGAGACACAGGTGAGAGAGACACAGGTGGTGAGAGAGACACAGGTGGTGAGAGAGACACAGGTGAGAGAGAGACACAGGTGGTGAGAGAGACACAGGTGAGAGAGACACAGGTGAGAGAGACACAGGTGAGAGAGACACAGGTGAGAGAGACACAGGTGAGAGAGACAGGTGAGAGAGAGACACAGGTGAGACACACAGGTGAGAGAGAGACACAGGTGAGAGAGACACAGGTGAGAGACACAGGTGAGATAGAGACACAGGTGAGAGACACAGGTGAGAGAGACACAGGTGAGAGAGACACAGGTGAGAGAGAGACAGGTGAGAGAGAGACAGGTGAGAGAGAGACACAGGTGGTGAGAGAGACACAGGTGGTGAGAGAGACACAGGTGAGAGAGACACAGGTGAGAGAGACACAGGTGAGAGAGAGACACAGGTGGAGAGAGACACAGGTGGTGAGAGAGACACAGGTGAGAGAGACACAGGTGAGAGAGACACAGGTGAGAGACACAGGTGAGAGAGACACAGGTGAGAGAGACACAGGTGAGAGAGAGACAGGTGAGAGAGAGACAGGTGAGAGAGAGACACAGGTGGTGAGAGAGACACAGGTGGTGAGAGAGACACAGGTGAGAGAGACACAGGTGAGAGAGAGACACAGGTGGAGAGAGACACAGGTGGTGAGAGAGACACAGGTGAGAGAGACACAGGTGAGAGAGACACAGGTGAGAGACACAGGTGAGAGAGACACAGGTGAGAGAGACACAGGTGAGAGAGACACAGGTGAGAGAGAGACACAGGTGAGAGAGACACAGGAGAGAGAGACACAGGTGAGAGAGACACAGGAGGTGAGAGAGACACAGGTGGTGAGAGACACAGGTGAGAGACAGACACAGGTGAGAGAGACACAGGTGAGAGACAGACACAGGTGAGAGAGACACAGGTGAGAGAGAGACACAGGTGAGAGAGACACAGGTGAGAGACACAGGTGAGTTAGAGACACAGGTGAGAGAGACACAGGTGAGATAGAGAGACAGGTGAGAGACAGACACAGGTGAGAGACAGACACAGGTGAGAGAGACACAGGTGAGAGAGACACAGGAGAGACAGACACAGGAGGTGAGACAGACACAGGAGGTGAGATAGAGACACAGGTGAGAGAGACACAGGAGAGAGAGACACAGGTGAGAGACACAGGTGAGAGAGACACAGGAGAGAGAGACACAGGTGAGAGAGACAGGTGAGAGAGAGAGACACAGATGAGAGAGACACAGGTGAGAGAGACACAGGTGAGAGAGACACAGGTGAGAGAGACACAGGTGGTGAGAGAGACACAGGTGAGAGAGAGACAGGTGAGAGAGACACAGGTGAGAGAGACAGGTGGTGAGAGAGACACAGGTGAGAGAGAGACACAGGTGAGAGAGACACAGGTGAGAGAGACAGGTGAGAGAGAGACAGGTGAGAGAGACACAGGTGAGAGAGACACAGGTGAGAGAGACACAGGTGAGAGAGAGACAGGTGAGAGAGACACAGGAGAGAGAGACACAGGTGAGAGAGACACAGGTGAGAGAGACACAGGTGAGAGAGACACAGGTGAGAGAGACACAGGTGAGAGGGACACAGGTGAGAGAGACACAGGTGAGAGAGACAGGTGGTGAGAGAGACACAGGTGAGAGAGACACAGGTGAGAGAGAGACACAGGTGAGAGAGAGACAGGTGAGAGAGACAGGTGAGAGAGAGACATAGGTGAGAGAGACACAGGTGAGAGAGAGACACAGGTGAGAGAGAGACACAGGTGGTGAGAGAGAGACACAGGTGAGAGAGAGACACAGGAGAGAGAGACACAGGTGAGAGAGAGACACAGGTGAGAGAGACAGGTGAGAGAGAGACAGGTGAGAGAGAGACACAGGTGAGATAGAGACACAGGTGAGATAGAGACACAGGTGAGAGAGACACAGGTGAGAGAGAGACACAGGTGAGAGAGAGACACAGGTGAGAGAGAGACACAGGTGAGAGAGACACAGGTGAGAGAGAGAGACACAGGTGAGAGAGACACAGGTGGTGAGAGAGACACAGGTGGTGAGAGAGACACAGGTGAGAGAGACACAGGTGAGAGAGACACAGGTGAGAGAGAGACACAGGTGAGAGAGACAGGTGAGAGAGAGACAGGTGAGAGAGAGACAGGTGAGGGAGACACAGGTGAGAGAGACACAGGTGAGAGAGACAGGTGAGAGAGACAGGTGAGAGAGACAGGTGAGAGAGACACAGGTGAGAGAGAGACACAGGTGAGAGAGAGACACAGGTGAGAGAGACACAGGTGAGAGAGACAGGTGGTGAGAGAGACACAGGTGAGAGAGAGACAGGTGAGAGAGACACAGGTGAGAGAGACACAGGTGAGAGAGACAGGTGGTGAGAGAGACACAGGTGAGAGAGAGACACAGGTGAGAGAGAGACACAGGTGAGAGAGACAGGTGAGAGAGACACAGGTGAGAGAGACAGATGAGAGAGAGACACAGGTGAGAGAGACACAGGTGGTGAGAGAGACACAGGTGAGAGAGACACAGGTGAGAGAGAGACAGGTGAGAGAGAGACAGGTGAGAGAGACACAGGAGAGAGAGACACAGGTGAGATAGAGACACAGGTGAGAGAGACACAGGTGAGAGAGACACAGGTGAGAGAGACACAGGTGAGAGAGACACAGGTGAGAGAGACACAGGTGAGAGAGACAGGTGAGAGGGACACAGGTGAGATAGAGACACAGGTGAGAGAGACACAGGTGAGAGAGACACAGGTGAGAGAGACAGGTGGTGAGAGAGACAGGTGGTGAGAGAGACACAGGTGAGAGACACAGGTGAGAGAGACAGGTGGTGAGAGAGACACAGGTGAGAGAGACACAGGTGAGAGAGAGACAGGTGAGAGAGAGACACAGGTGAGAGAGACACAGGTGAGAGAGACACAGGTGAGAGAGACAGGTGAGATAGAGACACAGGTGAGAGAGACACAGGAGAGAGAGACACAGGTGAGATAGAGACACAGGTGAGAGAGACACAGGTGAGAGAGACACAGGTGAGAGAGACAGGTGAGAGACACAGGTGAGAGAGACACAGGTGAGAGAGAGACACAGGTGAGACACACAGGTGAGATAGAGACACAGGTGAGAGAGAGACACATGTGAGAGGGACACAGGTGAGAGAGGCACAGGTGAGAGAGAGACACAGGTGAGAGACACACAGGTGAGAGAGAGACACAGGTGAGAGAGAGACACAGGTGAGAGAGACACAGGTGAGAGACACACAGGTGAGATAGAGAGACACAGGTGAGATAGAGAGACAGGTGAGAGATACACAGGTGAGAGAGAGACACACAGGTGAGATAGAGACACAGGTGAGAGAGACACAGGTGAGAGAGACAGGTGAGAGAGACACAGGTGAGAGAGACACAGGTGAGAGAGACAGGTGAGAGGGACACAGGTGAGATAGAGACACAGGTGAGAGAGACACAGGTGAGAGAGACACAGGTGAGAGAGACAGGTGGTGAGAGAGACAGGTGGTGAGAGAGACACAGGTGAGAGACACAGGTGAGAGAGAGACACAGGTGAGAGAGAGACACAGGTGAGAGAGACACAGGTGAGAGAGACACAGGAGAGAGAGAGACACAGGTGAGAGAGACACAGGTGAGATAGAGACACAGGTGAGAGAGACACAGGTGAGAGAGACACAGGTGAGAGAGACAGGTGGTGAGAGAGACACAGGTGAGAGAGACACAGGTGAGAGAGAGACAGGTGAGAGAGAGACACAGGTGAGAGAGACACAGGTGAGAGAGACAGGTGAGATAGAGACACAGGTGAGAGAGACACAGGTGAGATAGAGACACAGGTGAGAGAGACACAGGTGAGAGAGACACAGGTGAGAGACAGGTGAGAGACACAGGTGAGAGAGACACAGGTGAGAGAGAGACACAGGTGAGAGAGAGACACAGGTGAGAGAGAGACACAGGTGAGACACACAGGTGAGATAGAGACACAGGTGAGAGAGAGACACATGTGAGAGGGACACAGGTGAGAGAGACACAGGTGAGAGAGAGACACAGGTGAGAGAGACACAGGTGGTGAGAGAGACACAGGTGGTGAGAGAGACACAGGTGAGAGAGAGACACAGGTGAGAGAGACACAGGTGAGCGAGACACAGGTGAGAGAGACACAGGTGAGAGACACAGGTGAGAGAGAGACACAGGTGAAAGACACAGGTGGTGAGAGAGAGACAGGAGAGAGAGACACAGGTGAGAGACACACAGGTGAGAGAGACACAGGTGAGAGACACATGTGAGAGACACAGGTGAGAGAGAGACACAGGTGAGAGACACAGGAGAGAGAGACACAGGTGAGAGAGACACAGGTGGTGAGAGAGACACAGGTGAGAGAGAGACACAGGTGAAAGACACAGGTGGTGAGAGAGAGACAGGAGAGAGAGACACAGGTGAGAGACACACAGGTGAGAGAGACACAGGTGAGAGACACAGGTGAGAGAGACACAGGTGGTGAGAGAGACAGGTGAGAGAGACACAGGTGAGAGAGACACAGGTGAGAGAGACACAGGTGAGAGAGACACAGGTGAGAGAGAGACACAGGTGAGAGAGACAGGTGAGAGAGAGACAGGTGAGAGAGAGACAGGTGAGAGAGACACAGGAGAGAGAGACACAGGTGAGATAGAGACACAGGTGAGATAGAGACACAGGTGAGAGAGACACAGGTGAGAGAGACACAGGTGAGAGAGAGACACAGGTGAGAGAGACACAGGTGAGAGAGACAGGTGAGAGAGACACAGGAGAGAGAGACACAGGTGAGATAGAGACACAGGTGAGAGAGACACAGGTGAGAGAGACAGGTGGTGAGAGAGACACAGGTGAGATAGAGACACAGGTGAGAGAGACAGGAGGTGAGAGACACAGGTGAGAGAGACACAGGTGAGAGAGACACAGGTGAGAGAGAGACACAGGTGGTGAGAGAGACACAGGTGAGAGAGAGACACAGGTGAGAGAGACACAGGTGAGAGAGACAGGTGAGAGAGACACAGGTGAGAGAGACACAGGTGAGAGAGAGACACAGGTGAGAGACACACAGGTGAGAGAGAGACACAGGTGAGAGAGAGACACAGGTGAGAGAGACACAGGTGGTGAGAGAGACAGGTGAGAGAGAGACACAGGTGAGAGAGACACAGGTGAGAGAGACACAGGTGAGAGAGACACAGGTGAGAGAGAGACACAGGTGAGATAGAGAGACAGGTGAGAGAGAGACACAGGTGAGAGAGAGACACAGGTGAGAGAGACACAGGTGAGAGAGAGACACAGGTGAGAGACACAGGTGGTGAGAGAGACACAGGTGAGAGAGACACAGGTGAGAGAGAGACACAGGTGAGAGAGAGACACAAGTGAGAGAGACACAGGAGAGAGAGACACAGGTGGTGAGAGAGACACAGGTGGTGAGAGAGACACAGGAGGGGAGAGAGACACAGGTGAGAGAGAGACACAGGTGAGAGAGAGACACAGGTGAGAGAGACACAGGTGAGAGAGACACAGGTGAGAGAGAGACACAGGTGAGATAGAGAGACAGGTGAGAGAGAGACACAGGTGAGAGAGAGACACAGGTGAGAGAGACACAGGTGAGAGAGAGACACAGGTGAGAGACACAGGTGGTGAGAGAGACACAGGTGAGAGAGACACAGGTGAGAGAGAGACACAGGTGAGAGAGAGACACAAGTGAGAGAGACACAGGAGAGAGAGACACAGGTGGTGAGAGAGACACAGGTGGTGAGAGAGACACAGGAGGGGAGAGAGACACAGGTGAGAGAGAGACACAGGTGAGAGAGAGACACAGGTGAGAGAGACACAGGTGAGAGAGACACAGGTGAGAGAGACACAGGTGAGAGAGAGACACAGGTGAGACAGAGACACAGGTGAGAGAGAGACACAGGTGAGAGAGACACAGGTGAGAGAGACAGGTGAGAGAGAGACAGGTGAGAGAGAGACACAGGTGGTGAGAGAGACACAGGTGAGAGAGACACAGGTGAGAGAGAGACACAGGTGAGAGAGACACAGGTGAGAGAGACACAGGTGAGAGAGACACAGGTGAGAGAGAGACACAGGTGAGATAGAGAGACAGGTGAGAGAGAGACACAGGTGAGAGAGAGACACAGGTGAGAGAGACACAGGTGAGAGAGAGACACAGGTGAGAGACACAGGTGGTGAGAGAGACACAGGTGAGAGAGACACAGGTGAGAGAGAGACACAGGTGAGAGAGAGACACAAGTGAGAGAGACACAGGAGAGAGAGACACAGGTGGTGAGAGAGACACAGGTGGTGAGAGAGACACAGGAGGGGAGAGAGACACAGGTGAGAGAGAGACACAGGTGAGAGAGAGACACAGGTGAGAGAGACACAGGTGAGAGAGACACAGGTGAGAGAGACACAGGTGAGAGAGAGACACAGGTGAGACAGAGACACAGGTGAGAGAGAGACACAGGTGAGAGAGAGACACAGGTGAGAGAGACAGGTGAGAGAGAGACAGGTGAGAGAGAGACACAGGTGGTGAGAGAGACACAGGTGAGAGAGACACAGGTGAGAGAGAGACACAGGTGAGAGACACACAGGTGAGAGAGACACAGGTGAGAGAGACAGGTGAGAGAGAGACAGGTGAGAGAGAGACACAGGTGAGAGAGACACAGGTGAGAGAGAGACACAGGTGCCGTACCTGGAGAGTGAGTGTAGGGCAGCGATGGCTCCCCCCCCTGCCCCTCCCCCAGGGTGTTCGGGGTCGGGGGTCGTGGAGGCCGCGAGGGCGGCGACCGCGAGGGCGACGTCCCCAGCCAGGAAGCGCGAGCGGAAGCCAAACTCGGCGCAGAAAGTCTGCACACGCATGTCCCCCATACTGGCACACACACACACAGCGGAGTGTAGCGGTGCAGTAGTAGTGTAGTAGTGGTAGTGTGTAGTGTAGTAGTGATGTAGTAGTGTATAGTGTAGTGTATAGTGTAGTAGTAGTATATAGTTTAGTAGTAGTGTAGTAGTGTATAGTGTAGTGTATAGTGTAGTAGTGTATAGTGTAGTGTATAGTGTATTGTATAGTAGTGTATAGTGTACTAGTGTAGTAGTGTATAGTGTAGTAGTGTAGTGTAGTAGTGTATAGTGTAGTAGTGTGTAGTGTAGTAGTGTATAGTGTAGTAGTGTATAGTGTAGTGTATAGTGTATTGTATAGTAGTGTATAGTGTAGTAGTGTAGTGTAGTAGTGTATAGTGTAGTAGTGTGTAGTGTAGTAGTGTATAGTGTAGTAGTGTATAGTGTAGTAGTGTATAGTATAGTGTAGTAGTGTATAGTGTAGTAGTGTGTAGTGTGGTGTAGTAGTGTGTAGTGTAATGTATTAGCGTAGTAGTGTATAGTGTTGTAGTGTATAGTGTAGTAGTGTGTAGTGTAGTAGTGTATAGTGTAGTAGTGTATAGTGTAGTGTAGTAGTGTATAGTGTAGTAGTGCATAGTGTAGTGTATAGTGTAGTAGTGTGTAGTGTAGTAGTGTATAGTGTAGTATTGTAGTGTAGTAGTGTATAGTGTAGTAGTGTATAGTGTAGTAGTGTATAGTGTAGTAGTGTATAGTGTAGTAGTGTATAGTGTAGTAGTGTATAGTGTAGTAGTGTGTAGTGTAGTAGTGTATAGTGTAGTATTGTATAGTGTAGTATTGTATAGTGTAGTGTAGTAGTGTATAGTGTAGTAGTGTGTAGTGTAGTAGTGTGTAGTGTAGTAGTGTATAGTGTAGTATTGTAGTGTAGTAGTGTAGAGTGTAGTGTAGTAGTGTATAGTGTAGAAGTGTGTAGTGTAGTAGTGTATAGTGTAGTAGTGTATAGTGCAGTAGTGTGTAGTGTAGTAGTGTAGTGTAGTAGTGTATAGTGTAGTAGTGTGTAGTGTGGTGTAGTAGTGTGTAGTGTAATGTATTAGCGTAGTAGTGTATAGTGTTGTAGTGTATAGTGTAGTAGTGTATAGTGTAGTAGTGTGTAGTGTAGTAGTGTATAGTGTAGTAGTGTATAGTGTAGTAGTGTATAGTGTAGTGTAGTAGTGTATAGTGTAGTAGTGCATAGTGTAGTGTATAGTGTAGTAGTGTGTAGTGTATAGTGTAGTATTGTAGTGTAGTAGTGTATAGTGTAGTAGTGTATAGTGTAGTAGTGTATAGTGTAGTAGTGTATAGTATAGTGTAGTAGTGTATAGTGTAGTAGTGTGTAGTGTAGTGTAGTAGTGTATAGTGTAGTAGTGTATAGTGTAGTGTAGTAGTGTATAGTGTAGTAGTGTATAGTGTAGTAGTGTGTAGTGTAGTAGTGTGTAGTGTAGTAGTGTATAGTGTAGTATTGTAGTGTAGTAGTGTAGAGTGTAGTGTAGTAGTGTATAGTGTAGAAGTGTGTAGTGTAATAGTGTATAGTGTAGTAGTGTATAGTGCAGTAGTGTGTAGTGTAGTAGTGTAGTGTAGTAGTGTATAGTGTAGTAGTGTGTAGTGTGGTGTAGTAGTGTGTAGTGTAATGTATTAGCGTAGTAGTGTATAGTGTTGTAGTGTATAGTGTAGTAGTGTATAGTGTAGTAGTGTGTAGTGTAGTAGTGTATAGTGTAGTAGTGTATAGTGTAGTAGTGTATAGTGTAGTGTAGTAGTGTATAGTGTAGTAGTGCATAGTGTAGTGTATAGTGTAGTAGTGTGTAGTGTAGTAGTGTATAGTGTAGTATTGTAGTGTAGTAGTGTATAGTGTAGTAGTGTATAGTGTAGTAGTGTATAGTATAGTGTAGTAGTGTGTAGCGTAGTGTAGTAGTGTATAGTGTAGTGTATAGTGTAGTAGTGTGTAGTGTAGTAGTGTATAGTGTAGTATTGTAGTGTAGTAGTGTATAGTGTAGTAGTGTATAGTGTAGTAGTGTATAGTATAGTGTATAGTGTAGTAGTGTGTAGTGTAGTGTAGTAGTGTATAGTGTAGTAGTGTATAGTGTAGTGTATAGTGTAGTAGTGTGTAGTGTAGTAGTGTATAGTGTAGTATTGTAGTGTAGTAGTGTAGAGTGTAGTGTAGTAGTGTATAGTGTAGAAGTGTGTAGTGTAGTAGTTTATAGTGTAGTAGTGTATAGTATAGTGTAGTAGTGTATAGTGTAGTAGTATATAGTGTAGTAGTATATAGTGTAGTAGTGTGTAGTGTAGTAGTGTATGGTGTAGTAGTGTGTAGTGTAGTAGTGTGTAGTGTAGTAGTGTATAGTGTAGTGTATAGTGTAGTAGTGTATAGTGTAGTAGTGTATAGTGTAGAAGTGTATAGTGTAGTAGTGTATAGTGTAGTAGTGTATAGTGTAGTAGTGTATAGTGTAGTAGTGTATAGTGTAGTAGTGTTTAGTGTAGTGTGTAGTGTAGTAGTGTATAGTGTAGTAGTGTATAGTATAGTGTAGTAGTGTATAGTGTAGTAGTGTATAGTGTAGTAGTGTATAGTGTAGTAGTGTATAGTGTGTAGTGTAGTAGTGTATAGTGTAGTAGTGTATAGTGTAGTAGTGTATAGTGTAGTAGTGTATAGTGTAGTGTATAGTGTAGTAGTGTATAGTGTAGTAGTGTGTAGTGTAGTGTAGTAGTGTATAGTGTAGTAGTGTATAGTGTAGTAGTGTATAGTGTAGTAGTGTGTAGTGTAGTGTAGTAGTGTATAGTGTAGTAGTGTGTAGTGTAGTAGTGTATAGTATAGTGTAGTAGTGTATAGTGTAGTAGTGTATAGTGTAGTAGTGTATAGTGTAGTAGTGTATAGTGTGTAGTGTAGTAGTGTATAGTGTAGTAGTGTATAGTGTAGTAGTGTATAGTGTAGTAGTGTATAGTGTAGTGTATAGTGTAGTAGTGTATAGTGTAGTAGTGTGTAGTGTAGTGTAGTAGTGTATAGTGTAGTAGTGTATAGTGTAGTAGTGTATAGTGTGTAGTGTAGTAGTGTAGTGTAGTAGTGTATAGTGTAGTAGTGTATAGTGTAGTAGTGTATAGTGTAGTAGTGTATAGTGTAGTAGTGTATAGTGTAGTGTATAGTGTAGTAGTGTATAGTGTAGTAGTGTGTAGTGTAGTGTAGTAGTGTATAGTGTAGTAGTGTATAGTGTAGTAGTGTATAGTGTGTAGTGTAGTAGTGTAGTGTAGTAGTGTATAGTGTAGTAGTGTATAGTGTAGTAGTGTATAGTGTAGTAGTGTATAGTGTGTAGTGTAGTAGTGTATAGAGTAGTAGTGTATAGTGTAGTAGTGTATAGTGTAGTAGTGTATAGTGTAGTAGTGTTTAGTGTAGTGTGTAGTGTAGTAGTGTATAGTGTAGTAGTGTATAGTATAGTGTAGTAGTGTATAGTGTAGTAGTATATAGTGTAGTAGTGTATAGTGTAGTAGTGTGTAGTGTAGTAGTGCGTAGTGTAGTAGTGTGTAGTGTAGTGTAGTAGTGTATAGTGTAGTAGTGTGTAGTGTAGTAGTGTATAGTATAGTGTAGTAGTGTATAGTGTAGTAGTGTATAGTGTAGTAGTGTATAGTGTGTAGTGTAGTAGTGTATAGTGTAGTAGTGTATAGTGTAGTAGTGTATAGTGTAGTGTATAGTGTAGTAGTGTATAGTGTAGTAGTGTGTAGTGTAGTGTAGTAGTGTATAGTGTAGTAGTGTATAGTGTAGTAGTGTATAGTGTGTAGTGTAGTAGTGTAGTGTAGTAGTGTATAGTGTAGTAGTGTATAGTGTAGTAGTGTATAGTGTAGTAGTGTATAGTGTAGTAGTGTATAGTGTAGTAGTGTATAGTGTGTAGTGTAGTAGTGTATAGAGTAGTAGTGTATAGTGTAGTAGTGTATAGTGTAGTAGTGTATAGTGTAGTAGTGTATAGTGTAGTAGTGTATAGTGTAGTAGTGTGTAGTGTAGTGTAGTAGTGTATAGTGTAGTAGTGTATAGTGTAGTAGTGTATAGTGTGTAGTGTAGTAGTGTATAGTGTAGTAGTGTATAGTGTAGTAGTGTATAGTGTAGTAGTGTATAGTGTAGTAGTGTATAGTGTAGTAGTGTATAGTGTAGTAGTGTATAGTGTGTAGTGTAGTAGTGTATAGAGTAGTAGTGTATAGTGTAGTAGTGTATAGTGTAGTAGTGTATAGAGTAGTAGTGTATAGTGTAGTAGTGTATAGTGTAGTAGTGTATAGTGTAGTAGTGTATAGTGTAGTAGTGTATAGTGTAGTAGTGTGTAGTGTAGTGTAGTAGTGTATAGTGTAGTAGTGTATAGTCTAGTAGTGTATAGTGTAGTAGTGTATAGTATAGTGTAGTAGTGTATAGTGTAGTAGTGTATAGTGTAGTAGTGTATAGTGTGTAGTGTAGTAGTGTATAGAGTAGTAGTGTATAGTGTAGTAGTGTGTAGTGTAGTAGTGTATAGTGTAGTAGTGTATAGTGTAGTAGTGTGTAGTGTAGTAGTGTAGTGTAGTAGTGTATAGTGTAGTAGTGTATAGTGTAGTAGTGTATAGTGTAGTAGTGTATAGTGTAGTAGTGTATAGTGTAGTAGTGTTTAGTGTAGTGTATAGTGTAGTAGTGTATAGTGTAGTAGTGTTTAGTGTAGTGTATAGTGTAGTAGTGTATAGTGTAGTAGTGTATAGTGTACCAGTGTATAGTGTAGTGTATAGTGTAGTAGTGTATAGTGTAGTAGTGTGTAGTGTAGTAGTGCATAGTGTAGTAGTGTGTAGTGTAGTAGTGTGTAGTGTAGTATAGTAGTGTGTAGTGTAGTGTAGTAGTGTATAGTGTAGTAGTGTGTAGTGTAGTAGTGTATAGTGTAGTAGTGTAGTGTAGTAGTGTGTAGTGTAGTAGTGTATAGTGTAGTAGTGTAGTGTAGTAGTGTATAGTGTAGTAGTGTATAGTATAGTGTAGTAGTGTATAGAGTAGTAGTGTATAGTGTAGTAGTGTATAGTGTAGTAGTGTATAGTGTAGTAGTGTATAGTGTAGTAGTGTATAGTGTAGTAGTGTGTAGTGTAGTAGTGTATAGTATAGTGTAGTAGTGTGTAGTGTAGTAGTGTGTAGTGTAGTAGTGTATAGTGTGTAGTGTAGTAGTGTGTAGTGTAGTAGTGTATAGTGTAGTAGTGTAGTGTAGTAGTGTATAGTGTAGTAGTGTATAGTGTAGTAGTGTATAGAGTAGTAGTGTATAGTGTAGTAGTGTATAGTGTTGTAGTGTATAGTATAGTGTAGTAGTGTATAGTGTAGTAGTGTGTAGTGTAGTAGTGTATAGAGTAGTAGTGTATAGTATAGTGTAGTAGTGTGTAGTGTATAGAGTAGTAGTGTATAGTGTAGTGTGTAGTGTAGTGTAGTAGTGTATAGTGTAGTAGTGTATAGTATAGTGTAGTAGTGTAGTAGTGTGTAGTGTATAGAGTAGTAGTGTATAGTGTAGTGTATTAGCGTAGCTACCCAAACTTGGTGGCCGACTCATCGATGGCAGCCAGGAGGTTCTCCTTCAGCTTCACGTCCATGCACTGGAACTTCTGCTTCACCTGCTTCAGTGGCAGACTGGGGGCACACACACACACACACTACATACATACACTACACACACACACTACATACATACACACTACATACATACACTCCACACACAAGACATACATACACACACACACAGTACATACATACACTACACACACACACATTACATACATACACACTACTACACACACACACTACATACATACACACTACTACACATACACACTACATACATACACTCCACACACACACGACATACATACACTACGCACACACACACACATTACATACACACACTACACACACACACACTACATACATACACTCCACACACAAGACATACATACACACACACACAGTACGTACGCACACATTACGTACATACACTTCACATACACCACACATACACACTACATACATACACTCCACACACACACGACATACATACACTACGCACACACACACACAGTATGCACGCACACATTACGTACATACACTACACATACACTACACACACATGCGCACACACAGTATGTACGCACACATTACGTACACACACTACGCACACGACATATACACACTACGCACATTACGTACACACACACTACATACATACGCTGCACATACACTACACACACACACTATACGTACACACACAGACAGTACGCACACATTACGTACATACACTACACACACACACTACATACATATACTACACATACACACGACATACATACACTACGCACACTACGTACACACACACACTACATACATACACTACACACATACACTACACACACAGTACGTACACACACAGTACGTACACGTACAGCACATACACGCACAGTACGTACACACACACTACATACATACGCTACACATACACTACACACACACAGTGCGTACACACACAGTACGTACGCACACATTACGTACATACACTACACATACACAGTACGTACACACTCCACACACACACACGACATTCATACACTATGCACATTACGTACACACACTACATACGTACACTACACACACACTATGTACACATACAGTATGTACTCACACATACATATACTATACACACTACGTACGTACCTACACACACACACACTACCTACCGGAACCGGTCATAAGCACGCTGCCCAGGTATGGGAAACTCTCCACAATCTCCAAAACTACCCCATTACCAATTGGGAGTTGTGGGAGTGGAGTGTCTGTTGGCACAAAATACCCAGGCAGGTGCTTAGTTTTGGTGGGGCTGATGGTAAGGCCCCACCTCTTAGTGGCACGCTCCAGTCTCAGCAGCAGCGCCTCCAACTCCTCCTCTGAGTGAGCAGCAATCACCAGTTCATCGGCATACTTAAAATGATTGACCAATAGGGAACCATCTCTTGACCACACCTGGGCATCGATCAGCCTCCCATTGTATCTATACCAGATGGAAATTCCTCCGGTACGGCCATGGAAAGCTTCTGGAACCACGTGGTTATAGATGATGTTCAATAATGTGGGAGCCAGAGGACATCCCTGTCGCACCCCAAGGTGAACCGGGAATGGCTCCGACTCCCGGCCATGTAGTTTTACCCGGGCCCGCTCACCATCATGAAGGTCCTTAATGATCGTGAGCAGAGGGTCAGGTACTCCAAAAGCACGAAGAACAACCCAGAGCCCAGGCCTACTGATGGTATCATAGGCCTTGACCAGGTCAATAAAGCAGAGATATAGGTCTTGTTGGAATTCCCTACACCTCTGCTGTAGCAGACGGACAGAAAATATGGCATCTGTGCAGGACCGCCGTTTCCTGAAACCGCATTGGGGCTCCGCAAGCCTCTCCTCAGCGTGCCTGTCAAGGCGATTTTGAATAATCCTTGCCAGGATCTTTCCCGGCACATTGAGGACTGAGATGCCCCTGTAGTTGTTACAGTCTGTGCGGTCCCCCTTCTTAAAGAGGGGGACCACCAGGGCATCCTTCCAATCCGGCGGAACCCGTCCAGTGGTCCAGACTGTTGTTATGATGTCATATAGGGCAGTCTGCACAAACGCCACCCTTCCTCAGCATTTCGCTTGGGAGATCATCTCTGCCCGGTGACTTTCTTGGTCTCAGACTCTGGATCGCCTTCAGTACTTCCTCAACAGATGATACTTCAGCCAGCCACTCACAGGGGGTGACTTCTTCTTCCAATATTTGAGGCACAGCAGCCTCAGCAGGGTCATCCCCACTTTGCCCCATGATTCTTTCCTGGCTGAGGGATTTCCCCTCTCCCAAGACCTCACACAAATGCTCAGCAAATTTGCAAACCTGTTCCTGGGGGTCGTAGAGCAGATCACCGTTATTTCCCCTAATGACGGCGATCGGTGTGGCGCTGCAAGTTACTATTTTGATGGAGCTAAAGAGTGATTTGTGATCGCGGGCTACTGAGGCAGACTCCATCTCTCTTGGTAGTAAGCCTCCTCATTCTCCGACGTGGGATGCTGTAGACGATGACAGTGGGCCTGTCACTTTTTCTCAGCCAGCCTGAACACCTCCTCTGTCAGCCAGGGTCTCTGGGGAGGTCTGGACCGTGCACACCAAAGCAGCCATTGCAGCTGCATGAGCCACAGTCCTAAACCTCGCCCATTTCCCCTCGGCACACGCTGCCTCATACACTCACTCACACTCCCTCATACAACAACAACCGCCATTCGCCACTAAGTGGCGGTAACATCACCACGACGCTTGTGCCAGGCCATGTGCACCTTGAGGCCACGTGAAGTGTCGAACGCCCGCTGGCAGGAGGTCACGGGGCAGACCCAGGTGCCACGGGTCGACTGACTGAGATGACTGAGATGACTGGCTGATGCACCACCTGTGCCCCCTACTGTGCCAACCTGCTGTGCTTTAGCCACCCGGCGCTCCGCTCGTTGTTGTGAGCGTCGCTCCTCCGCCCTCCGTTGTTGTTGGAGGGCGACTGCCTCCAACTGCCCAATAGCGTCCTTCACGAGCCTCCTCCACAGAGGCCGATCTTGACACCGCTGGCACCAGTCATCGGCAAGTCCACTCAGCTCCACGTCCTCCTGTACCACATCACTACATCTCTTCTCTAGCCCGTGCCGCGCCCGTTTAGCCCCCTCGATCCGGCCGAACAAAAGCTGTTTCGGCATGCGGTGGCTGGGCATGCGGGCTACATGACCCAGCCATCGCAGACTTGCCTGCCAGAGGAGCTCACCGATGGAACCTTGCCCAGATCTTTCACACTCACACTCACTCACACACACTACCACAGTAACACTCACTCACACTACCACACTCACTCACACTCACTCACACACACACTCACACACACTACCACACTAACACTCACTCACACTACCACACTCACTCACACACACACTCACACACACTACCACAGTCACACTACCACACTCACTCAAACACACTACCAAACTTACTCACACTCACACACACTACCACACACTACCACACCCACACTCACTCACACTACCAAACTCACAACCACACACACACTACCACACTGCCACACACACACACTACCACACTCACTCACTCACTCACACTCCCTCCATACACTAACTCAGACCCCTTCATACACTCACACACACTACCACACTAACACACACTACCACACTCACTCACACACACTAACACTCACTACCACACACTACCACACACACACACTACCACACACACTACCACACTCACTACCACACACACTACCACACACACTACCACACTAACACACACTCACTACCACACACTACCACACTCTACCACACACTACCACACTAACACTCACTACCACACACTACCACACACACTACCACACTCACTACCACACTCAATACCACACTCACACACACTACCACACTCACTACCACACTCACACACTCACACTACCACACACACTACCACACTCACACACACTAACACACACTACCACACACTACCACACACTACCACACTAACACACTACCACACTCACTACCACACTAACACACACTACCACACTCACTAACACACACTACCACACTCACACACACTACCACTCACACACACACTCACTCACACGGACCACCACCACCACCACCACCACTCCGTCACACTCCCTGCGCCACACTCCCTGACCCCGCCACTCACCCCATGTCTGCGAGCAGGGCGTGGAGCCTCTTGTGCCCGTGCAGGGACCAGAGTCTGAGGCCGGCGTACGAGTACAGTGAGTGGCACAGCGACTCAAACAGCGACCAGTGCTGGTACAGGGCCAGGCGCAGGCTGCCACAGTGGAAATCCGGTCAAGGAGGGACAAATGCTGACGGGTTCACGGTGGCCGTGTGAGAGACTACATCACTCCTACACACTGAGGGTCACAATGGTAGTGTGAGAGACTACATCACTCCTACACACTGGGGGGTCACAATGGTAGTGTGAGAGACTACATCACTCCTACACGCTGAGGGTCACATTGGTAGTGTGAGAGACTACATCACTCCTACACACTGAGGGTCACAATGGAAGTGTCAGAGACTACATCACTCCTACACACTGAGGGTCACAATGGTAGTGTGAGAGACTACATCACTCCTACACACTGAGGGTCACAATGGAAGTGTCAGAGACTACATCACTCCTACACACTGAGGGTCACAATGGTAGTGTGAGAGACTACATCACTCCTACACACTGGGGGGTCACAATGGTAGTGTGAGAGACTACATCACTCCTACACACTGAGGGTCACATTGGTAGTGTGAGAGACTACATCACTCCTACACACTGAGGGTCACAATGGAAGTGTGAGAGACTACATCACTCCTACACACTGGGAGTCACATTGTTAGTGTCAGAGACTACATCACTCCTACACGCTGGGAGTCACATTGGAAGTGTGAGAGACTACATCACTCCTACACACTGGGGAGTCACATTGGAAGTGTGAGAGACTACATCACTCCTACACACTGGGAGTCACATTGGTAGTGTGAGAGACTACATCATTCCTACACACTGGGAGTCACAATGGAAGTGTGAGAGACTACATCACTCCTACACACTGGGAGTCACATTGGTAGTGTGAGAGACTACATCACTCCTACACACTGGGGAGTCACATTGGAAGTGTGAGAGACTACATCACTCCTACACGCTGGGAGTCACATTGGTAGTGTGAGAGACTACATCATTCCTACACACTGAGGGTCACAATGGTAGTGTGAGAGACTACATCACTCCTACACACTGGGGGGTCACAATGGTAGTGTGAGAGACTACATCACTCCTACACGCTGAGGGTCACATTGGTAGTGTGAGAGACTACATCACTCCTACACACTGAGGGTCACAATGGAAGTGTCAGAGACTACATCACTCCTACACACTGAGGGTCACAATGGTAGTGTGAGAGACTACATCACTCCTACACACTGAGGGTCACAATGGAAGTGTCAGAGACTACATCACTCCTACACACTGAGGGTCACAATGGTAGTGTGAGAGACTACATCACTCCTACACACTGGGGGGTCACAATGGTAGTGTGAGAGACTACATCACTCCTACACACTGAGGGTCACATTGGTAGTGTGAGAGACTACATCACTCCTACACACTGAGGGTCACAATGGAAGTGTGAGAGACTACATCACTCCTACACACTGGGAGTCACATTGTTAGTGTCAGAGACTACATCACTCCTACACGCTGGGAGTCACATTGGAAGTGTGAGAGACTACATCACTCCTACACACTGGGGAGTCACATTGGAAGTGTGAGAGACTACATCACTCCTACACACTGGGAGTCACATTGGTAGTGTGAGAGACTACATCATTCCTACACACTGGGAGTCACAATGGAAGTGTGAGAGACTACATCACTCCTACACACTGGGAGTCACATTGGTAGTGTGAGAGACTACATCACTCCTACACACTGGGGAGTCACATTGGAAGTGTGAGAGACTACATCACTCCTACACGCTGGGAGTCACATTGGTAGTGTGAGAGACTACATCATTCCTACACACTGAGGGTCACAATGGAAGTGTCAGAGACTACATCACTCCTACACACTGGGAGTCACAATGGTAGTGTGAGAGACTACATCACTCCTACACACTGGGGAGTCACATTGATAGCGTGAGAGACTACATCACTCCTACACACTGGGAGTCACATTGGAAGTGTGAGAGACTACATCACTCCTACACGCTGAGGGTCACAATGGTAGTGTGAGAGACTACATCACTCCTACACGGTGGGAGTCACAATGGTAGTGTGAGAGACTACATCACTCCTACACACTGAGGGTCACAATGGTAGTGTGAGAGACTACATCACTCCTACACACTGGGAGTCACAATGGTAGTGTGAGAGACTACATCACTCCTACACGGTGGGAGTCACAATGGTAGTGTGAGAGACTACATCACTCCTACACACTGGGAGTCACAATGGTAGTGTGAGAGACTACATCACTCCTACACACTGGGGAGTCACAATGGTAGTGTGAGAGACTACATCACTCCTACACGCTGGGAGTCACATTGGAAGTGTGAGAGACTACATCACTCCTACACACTGAGGGTCACAATGGAAGTGTCAGAGACTACATCACTCCTACACACTGGGGAGTCACAATGGTAGTGTGAGAGACTACATCACTCCTACACACTGAGGGTCACAATGGTAGTGTGAGAGACTACATCACTCCTACACGCTGGGAGTCACAATGGTAGTGTGAGAGACTACATCACTCCTACACACTGGGAGTCACAATGGTAGTGTGAGAGACTACATCACTCCTACACGCTGGGAGTCACAATGGTAGTGTGAGAGACTACATCACTCCTACACGCTGGGGAGTCACAATGGTAGTGTGAGAGACTACATCACTCCTATACGCTGGGGAGTCACAATGGTAGTGTGAGAGACTACATCACTCCTACACACTGTGGGAGTCAGATTGGTAGTGTGAGAGACTACATCACTCCTACACACTGGGGAGTCACAATGGTAGTGTGAGAGACTACATCACTATCACTCCTACACACTGGGAGTCACAATGGTAGTGTGAGAGACTACATCACTCCTACACACTGAGGGTCACAATGGTAGTGTGAGAGACTACATCACTCCTACACACTGGGAGTCACATTGGTAGTGTCAGAGACTACATCACTCCTACACACTGAGGAGTCACAATGGTAGTGTGAGAGACTACATCACTCCTACACACTGGGAGTCACAATGGTAGTGTCAGAGACTACATCACTCCTACACGCTGGGAGTCACATTGGAAGTGTGAGAGACTACATCACTCCTACACACTGGGAGTCACCTTGGTAGTGTCAGAGACTACATCACTCCTACACACTGAGGGTCACAATGGTAGTGTCAGAGACATCACTCCTACACACTGGGAGTCACAATGGTAGTGTGAGAGACTACATCACTCCTACACACTGGGGAGTCACAATGGTAGTGTGAGAGACTACATCACTCCTACACACTGGGAGTCACAATGGTAGTGTGAGAGACTACATCACTCCTACACGCTGGGAGTCACAATGGTAGTGTGAGAGACTACATCACTCCTACACACTGGGAGTCACAATGGTAGTGTGAGAGACTACATCACTCCTACACGCTGGGAGTCACAATGGTAGTGTGAGAGACTACATCACTCCTACACGCTGGGAGTCACAATGGTAGTGTGAGAGACTACATCACTCCTACACACTGGGAGTCACAATGGTAGTGTGAGAGACTACATCACTCCTACACGCTGGGAGTCACAATGGTAGTGTGAGAGACTACATCACTCCTACACACTAGTGGGTCACATTGGTAGTGTGAGAGACTACATCACTCCTACACACTAGTGGGTCACATTGATAGTGTGAGAGACTACATCACTCCTACACACTGGGGAGTCACATTGGTAGTGTCAGAGACTACATCACTCCTACACACTGGGGAGTCACAATGGTAGTGTGAGAGACTACATCACTCCTACACACTGGGGAGTCACATTGGTAGTGTCAGAGACTACATCACTCCTACACACTGAGGGTCACAATGGTAGTGTGAGAGACTACATCACTCCTACACACTGGGAGTCACAATGGTAGTGTGAGAGACTACATCACTCCTACACGCTGGGAGTCACATTGATAGTGTGAGAGACTACATCACTCCTACACACTGGGAGTCACAATGGTAGTGTGAGAGACTACATCACTCCTACACACTGAGGGTCACAATGGAAGTGTCAGAGACTACATCACTCCTACACACTGGGGAGTCACATTGATAGTGTGAGAGACTACATCACTCCTACACACTGAGGAGTCAAGAGACAGTGAGACACGGGGGAGACGCAGAGACACGGAGAGACGCAGAGACACAGTGAGACACGGGGGAGACGCAGAGACACGGAGAGACGCTGAGACACAGTGAGACACGGGGGAGACGCAGAGACACGGAGAGACGCTGAGACACAGTGAGACACGGGGGAGACGCAGAGACACGGAGAGACGCAGAGACACGGATAGACGCAGCGGGAGGGCGCACACCGCTGGGTGTGCTCAGCACCAAGGATACTCGTACTGGAAGGTGATGCGCATGCGGTCGAGGGAGACGCGGACATCCTCGTCGTCATGGCGATGGTTGTGACGAGACACGTGCCTCTGTAGGTCTGCCACGTCCGAGACATACTTCGCACTGAGACACGGAGACACACGGAGACATCAGGGAGACATCAGGGAGACATCAGGGAGACATCAGGGAGACATCAGGGAGACACCAGGGAGACATCAGGGAGACATCAAGGAGACATCAGGGAGACATCAGGGAGACATCAAGGAGACATCAGGGAGACATCAGGGAGACATCAAGGAGACATCAGGGAGACACCAGGGAGACATCAGGGAGACATCAAGGAGACATCAGGGAGACATCAGGGAGACATCAGGGAGACACACGGAGACACACGGAGACATCAGGGAGACATCAGGGAGACACACGGAGACATCAGGGAGACACACGGAGACATCAGGGAGACATCAGGGAGACATCAGGGAGACACACGGAGACATCAGAGAGACATCAGGGAGACATCAGGGAGACATCAAGGAGACATCAGGGAGACATCAGGGAGACATCAGGGAGACATCAGGGAGACACACGGAGACATCAGGGAGACATCAGGGAGACATCAGGGAGACATCAAGGAGACATCAGGGAGACATCAGGGAGACATCAGGGAGACACACGGAGACACACGGAGACATCAGGGAGACATCAGGGAGACATCAGGGAGACACACGGAGACATCAGGGAGACATCAAGGAGACATCAAGGAGACATCAGGGAGACATCAGCGAGACACACGGAGACATCAGGGAGACATCAAGGAGACATCAGGGAGACACACGGAGACATCAGGGAGACATCAGGGAGACATCAGGGAGACATCAAGGAGACATCAAGGAGACATCAAGGAGACATCAGGGAGACACACGGAGACATCAGGGAGACATCAGGGAGACATCAGGGAGACATCAGGGAGACATCAAGGAGACATCAGGGAGACATCAAGGAGACATCAGGGAGACATCAAGGAGACATCAAGGAGACATCAGGGAGACACACGGAGACATCAGGGAGACATCAAGGAGACATCAAGGAGACATCAGGGAGACATCAGGGAGACATCAGGGAGACATCAAGGAGACATCAAGGAGACATCAGGGAGACACACGGAGACATCAGGGAGACATCAGGGAGACATCAGGGAGACATCAGGGAGACATCAAGGAGACATCAAGGAGACATCAAGGAGACATCAGGGAGACATCAGGGAGACATCAGGGAGACATCAGGGAGACATCAGGGAGACATCAGGGAGACATCAGGGAGACATCAGGGAGACATCAGGGAGACATCAGGGAGACATCAGGGAGACATCAGGGAGACACGGGAGGGGGGAACACTCACTGTGTGATTTTGTCGTGCAGCCACTGAGCGGTGAGACCCACGATGGCCCACCTGCAGCCAGTCAACAGAGACCACGTGGTTCATTCAACCATCTCACGTTTACAGTGACTGGGTGGGTATGTGAGGGGGTGTGAGTGAGTGTGTGAGTGACTGAGGGAGTGTGTGAGTGAGTGAGTGTGAGTGACTGAGTGAGTGACCGAGTGAGTGTGTGAGTGATGGCCCACCTGCAGCCAGTCAACAGAGACCACGTGGTTCATTCAACCATCTCACGTTTACAGTGACTGGGTGGGTATGTGAGGGGGTGTGAGTGAGTGTATGAGTGACTGAGTGTGTGAGTGAGTGTGTGAGTGACTGAGTGAGTGTGTGAGTGAGTGTATGAATGACTAAGTGTGTGAGTGACTGAGTGTGTGAGTGAGTGACTGAGTGAGTGTGTGAGTGACTGAGTGTGTGAGTGACTGAGGGAGTGTGTGAGTGAGTGAGTGTGTGAGTGAGTGAGTGTGAGTGACTGAGTGACTGAGGGAGTGTGTGAGTGAGTGTGAGTGACTGAGTGACTGAGGGAGTGTGTGAGTGATGGCCCACCAGCAGCCAGTCAACAGAGACCACGGGGTTCATTCAACCATCTCACGTTTACAGTGACTGGGTGGGTATGTGAGGGGGTGTGAGTGAGTGTATGAATGAGTGAGTGTGTGAGTGACTGAGTGTGTGAGTGTGTGAGTGACTAAGTGTGTGAGTGACTGAGTGTGTGAGTGAGTGACTGAGTGAGTGTGTGAGTGACTGAGGGAGTGTGTGAGTGAGTGAGTGTGAGTGACTGAGTGACTGAGGGAGTGTGTGAGTGAGTGAGTGACTGAGTGACCGAGTGAGTGTGTGAGTGATGGCCCACCTGCAGCCAGTCAACAGAGACCACGGGGTTCATTCAACCATCTCACATTTACAGTGACTGGGTGGGTATGTGAGGGGGTGTGAGTGAGTGTGTGAGTGACTGAGTGAGTGTGTGAGTGAGTGTATGAATGACTAAGTGTGTGAGTGAGTGTGTGAGTGACTGAGTGAGTGTGTGAGTGAGTGTATGAATGACTAAGTGTGTGAGTGACTGAGTGTGTGAGTGAGTGACTGAGTGAGTGGGTGAGTGACTGAGTGAGTGTGTGAGTGAGTGTGAGTGACTGAGTGAGTGACCGAGTGAGTGTGTGAGTGATGGCCCACCAGCAGCCAGTCAACAGAGACCGCGGCGTTCATTCAACCATCTCACGTTTACAGTGACTGGGTGGGTATGTGAGGGGGTGTGAGTGAGTGTGTGAGTGACTGAGTGAGTGTGTGAGTGACTGAGTGTGTGAGTGACTGAGTGCATGTGTGAGTGACTGAGTGTGTGAGTGAGTGTGTGAGTGACTGAGTGTGTGAGTGAGTGAGTGTGTGAGTAAGACTGAGTGTGTGAGTGAGTGAGTGACTGAGTGTGTGAGTGAGTGACTGAGTGAGTGTGTGAGTGACTGAGTGTATGAATGACTAAGTGTGTGAGTGAGTGTGTGAGTGACTGAGTGAGTGTGAGTGTGCGAGTGAGTGTATGAATGACTAAGTGTGTGAGTGAGTGTGTGAGTGACTAAGTGTGTGAGTGAGTGTGTGAGTGAGTGACTGCAAGCAAGCGACTGAAAGCGAGTGAGTGTGGGTGAGCGACTGAGTGAACTCACCACAACATATCATTGGAGTCTTTTGACATCGTCCAAGCCAACTCGAAGAGCAGCAAAGCCGACTGAAAGGGAGAGAGTAACACACGGAGTGACAGTGGGTGGCTAGGAGATGTTGACTACCTCGCCTGGTCTACAGGAGGTCGTGGGTTAGCTCCTGACCCTGACACCACAGTGGCTAGGAGATGTTGACTACCTCGCCTGGTCTACAGGAGGTCGTGGGTTAGATCCTGACCCTGACACCACAGTGGCTAGGAGATGTTGACTACCTCGCCTGGTCTACAGGAGGTCATGGGTTAGATCCTGACTCCGACACCACAGTGGCTAGGAGATGTTGACTACCTCGCCTGGTCTACAGGAGGTCGTGGGTTAGATCCTGACCTTGACACCACAGTGGCTAGGAGATGTTGACTACCTCGCCTGGTATACAGGAGGTCGTGGGTTAGATCCTGACACCACAGTGGCTAGGAGATGTTGACTACCTCGCCTGGTCTACAGGAGGTTGTGGGTTAGATCCTGACACCACAGTGGCTAGGAGATGTTGACAACCTCGCCTGGTCTACAGGAGGTCGTGGGTTAGATCCTGACACCACAGTGGCTAGGAGATGTTGACTACCTCGCCTGGTATACAGGAAGTCGTGGGTTAGTGGCCGTGAGCAAAGAAACGGGAGAATGGCACTGGGTGAGAGTGGGTAGGTGAGTGAGTGGGTGAGAGTGGGTGAGTATGAGTGAGTGAGTGTGGTAAATGAGTGAGTGACTGGATGAGTGAGAGGGTGAATGAGAGGGTGAGTGAGTGGGTGAGTGAGTTGGTGTGTGATAGAGTGGCTGAGTATACAGACACATGTAGCCCCAGTGAATCCCCCAGTGAGTACCCCAGTTAGTACCCCAGTGAGTACCCCAGTGAGTCCCCCAGTGAGTCCCCAGTGAGTACCCAGTGAATACCCAGTGAGTACCCCAGTGAGTACCCAGTGAGTACCCAGTGAGTACCCCAGTGAGTACCCCAGTGAGTCCCCCAGTGAGTCCCCAGTGAGTACCCAGTGAGTACCCCAGTGAGTACCCCCAGTGAGTACCCCCAGTGAGTACCCCAGTTAGTACCCCAGTGAGTACCCAGTGAGTACCCCAGTGAGTACCCAGTGAGTACCCCAGTGAGTACCCCAGTGAGTACCCAGTGAGTACCCCAGTGAGTACCCCAGTGAGTACCCCCAGTGAGTACCCAGTGAGTACCCCCAGTGAGTACCCCCAGTGAGTACCCCCAGTGAGTACCCCAGTTAGTACCCCAGTGAGTACCCAGTGAGTACCCCAGTGAGTACCCCCAGTGAGTACCCCCAGTGAGTACCCAGTGAGTACCCCCAGTGAGTACCCCCAGTGAGTACCCCAGTGAGTAGCCCAGTGAGTACCCAGTGAGTACCCCAGTGAGTACCCAGTGAGTACCCCAGTGAGTACCCAGTGAGTACCCCACGGAGTACCCCCAGTGAGTACCCCAGTGAGTACCCCCAGTGAGTACCCCAGTGAGTACCCAGTGAGTACCCAGTGAGTACCCCAGTGAGTACCCAGTGAGTACCCAGTGAGTACCCCCAGTGAGTACCCCCAGCGAGTACCCCAGTTAGTACCCAGTGAGTACCCCAGTGAGTACCTAGTGAGTACCCCCAGTGAGTACCCCAGTGAGTACCCAGTGAGTACCCCAGTGAGTACCCAGTGAGTACCCCAGTGAGTACCCCAGTGAGTACCCCCAGTGAGTACCCCAGTGAGTACCCCAGTGAGTACCCCCAGTGAGTACCCCAGTGAGTACCCAGTGAGTACCCCCAGTGAGTACCCCAGTGAGTACCCCCAGTGAGTACCCAGTGAGTACCCCCAGTAAGTACCCCCAGTGAGTACCCCAGTAAGTACCCAGTGAGTCCCCCAGTGAGTACCCCAGTGAGTACCCCCAGTGAGTACCCCAGTGAGTACCCCAGTGAGTACCCCAGTGAGTACCCCAGTGAGTACCCGAGTGTGGTGCAGGTACTTACAGATGTGCCGTGATATTCAAACTGTTCGTATTCAAAAAGTATCTCCTGCCTGTACCGAGCCACAACAGAGACACAGATCCACGCAGAGCCTTCAACAGTGCTGGGCAAGTGGTGTAAGCGAGTCGCAGCTACGATACAGCAACCACAAACATCACACACACACATCACACAGTCACACACACACACATCACACACACACAATCACATACACACATCACACACACATCACACACACAATCACAAAATCACATCACACACACACATCACACAGTCACATACACACATCATACCACACACACAATCACAAAATCACATCACACACACACAGTCACATACACACATCACACACATCACACACACAATCACATACACACATCACACACACACACATCATACACACACACAATCACATACACACATCATACACACACACACTCACACAAAATCACTAACAACAACCACACACACACAATCACATACACACATCACACACAAACATCACATACACAATCACATACACACACATCACACACACAATCCCATACACAAACATCACATACACAATCACAGATACACACATCACACACAATTACAGATACAAACATCACACACACAATCACACAATCACAGATACAAACATCACACACACAATCACACAATCACAGATACAAACATCACACACAATCACACAATCACAGATACAAACATGACACACAATCACAGATACAAACATCACATACACAATCACAGATACAAACATCACACACACATCACACAATCACAGATACAAACATCTCATACACAATCACACAATCACAGAGACGCACAGTAAGTGATTGGGTGATTGAGTGATTTTTAAAATGGGTGAGCGAGTGCGTTCATAGGCGAGTGAGCGGGTAGGTGAGTGGCAGAGTGGTTGTGTGTGTGGGGGTGAGTGAGCGAGTGGGTGAGCAAGCGAGCGGGTGGGTGAGTGGGTAAGTGTACGTGTAAGTGGGTGGATGGGTGGGTGAGCGAGTGGGCGGGTGAGTGAGTGGGTGAGCGGGTGAGTGAGCAGGTGAGTGAGTGGGTGAGTGAGTGGGTGAGTGAGAGGGTGAGCGAGTGAGCGAGCGGGTGAGTGAGTGGATGAGTGAGTGGGTGAGCGGGTGAGTGGATGAGTGAGTGGATGAGTGGGTGAGTGAGCGGGTGAGCGAGCGGGTGAGCGAGCGGGTGAGCGAGTGGGTGAGCGAGTGGATGAGTGAGTGGATGAGTGAGTGAGCGAGTGTGTGAGCGAGTGGGTGAGCAAGTGGGTGAGCGAGTGGGTGAGCGAGTGGGTGAGCGAGTGGGTGAGTGAGCGAGTGGGTGAGTGAGTGAGTGGATGAGTGGGTGAGTGAGTGGGTGAGCGAGTGGGTGAGTGAGTGAGTGAGCAAGCGAGTGGGTGAGTGAGTGGGTGAGTGGGTGGGTGAGTGAGTGGGCGAGTGAGTGGATGAGTGGGTGAGTGAGTGGGTGAGCGAGTGAGCGAGCGGGTGAGTGGATGAGTGGGTGAGCGAGCGGGTGAGTGGGTGAGTGAGTGGATGAGTGGGTGAGTGAGTGGGTGAGCGAGTGAGTGAGTGAGCAAGCGAGTGGGTGAGCGGGTGAGTGAGTGGGTGAGCGAGTGAGCGAGCATGAACTCACCGTTTCTCTTCCCAGGCTCTCCTTTCCCTCCTCCTGTCGATTCTTCTCAACAGAGATTCCTGTGACCAACACAACGCCTCACTGAGCACTCTCACCCTCACCATCTACTCACCCTCACTCACTCACCCTCACTCACTCACCCTCACCATCTACTCACCCTCACCATATACTCACCCTCACTCACTCACCCTCACTCACTCACTCACCCTCACTCACTCACTCACCCTCACTCACTCACTCACCCTCACTCACTCACTCACCCTCACTCACCCTCACCATCTACTCACCCTCACCATCTACTCACCCTCACTCACTCACCCTCACTCACTCACCCTCACTCACTCACCCTCACTCACCCTTACCATCTACTCACCCTCACCATCTACTCACCCTCACTCACTCACCCTCACTCACCCTCACTCACTCACCCTCACCATCTACTCAAACTCACTCACTCACCCTCACTCACTCACCCTCACCATCTACTCACCCTCACCATCTACTCACCCTCACTCACTCACCCTCACTCACTCACCCTCACTCACTCACCCTCACTCACTCACCCTCACTCACTCACCCTCACTCACCCTTACCATCTACTCACCCTCACCATCTACTCACCCTCACTCACTCACCCTCACTCACTCACCCTCACTCACTCACCCTCACTCACTCACCCTCACTCACCCTCACCATCTACTCACCCTCACTCACTCACCCTCACTCACCCTCACTCACCCTCACCATCTACTCACCCTCACTCACCCTCACTCACCCTCACCATCTACTCACCCTCACTCACTCACCCTCACCATCTACTCACCCTCACCATCTACTCACCCTCACTCACTCACCCTCACTCACTCTCACTCACTCACCCTCACCATCTACTCACCCACACCATCTACTCACCCTCACTCACTCACCCTCTCACTCACCCTCACCACCTACTCACCCTCACTCACTCACCCTCACCATCTACTCACCCTCACTCACTCACCCTCACTCACTCACCCTCACTCACCCTCACTCACTCACCCTCACCATCTACTCACCCTCACCATCTACTCACCCTCACTCACTCTCACTCACTCACCCTCACCATCTACTCACCCTCACTCACTCACCCTCACTCACCCTCACTCACTTACCCTCACTCACTCACCCTCACTCACTCACCCTCACTCACTCACCCTCACTCACCCTCACTCACTCACCCTCACTCACTCACCCTCACTCACTCACCCTCACCATCTACTCTCCCTCTAACTCACTCTCACCATCTACTCACCCTTTCACCCACCCTCACCCTCACCCACCCTCACCCACACAACCGCCATTCGCCACTAAGCAACAGTGACGTCACCACGGCGTCTGTGCCCGGCCAGGTGCACCTTGAGGCTACCACGTGAAGTGTCACAGGCTCACTGCTGACAGGAGGAGGTCACGGGGCAGACCCAGCAGGTGCCACGGGTCGACTGACTTAGATGACTGAGATGACTGGCTGATGCACCACCTGTGCCCCCTACTGTGCCAACCTGCTGTGCTTTAGCCACCCGGCGCTCCGCTCGTTGTTGTGAGCGTCGCTCCTCCGCCCTCCGTTGTTGTTGGAGGGCGACTGCCTCCAACTGCCCAGTAGCATCCTTCACGAGCCTCCTCCACAGAGGCCGATGTTGACACCGCTGGTACCAATCACCCTCACCCACCCACCCCACTCACCCACGATCCCACTTACCCACCCACTCACAGGAGTTGGTTACTCCGATATCCAAAGCTTCGCAATAACCACTCACACACTCACACACCGCTATTTCTCACCCACTCACTCACACACCCACACACCCACCCACACACACACACACCCACACACACCCACCTACCCACCCACCCACACACACACACTCACCCACCCACACACACCCACCCACACACCCACCCACAAAGATAAAGACAAAGATCCCCCATATAGCCTTAACAGACTGTAGGGGCAAGTGCTATTAGCGAGCACCTATGAAGGCCGGAACGGTACACGAGGGGGTGGATGGCCAGCACCACGCCCGACCGCCTTTGTCTCCCCAGTGGCAATGTTTACACACCGCACCAGGTACTCATTTGAGGCTGAGTCGACCTAGGGGAGGCCCGGGACCGGTTCAGATAATCGTCACTGGTGTTGGCCGTGAGCGGGAATCGAACCCGGGTCGCCAGGTTCATAGCGCAGCGTAGCGCTAACCACTACACTATCACTCCCCACACCCACACACACCCACCCACACCCACCCACACCCACCCACACCCACACACACTCACACCCACACACACTCACACCCACACACACTCACACCCACCCACACACACCCACCCACCCACTCACACACCCACCCACACACACCCACCCACCCACCCACACCCACCCACCCTCACACACACCCACCCACCCACACCCACCTACCCACACACACCCACACACACCCACCCACTCACACACACCCACCCACACCCACCCACCCACACACCTCATCAAACCGCCTGCGTTTGCCCGACGGTCGATCGTCTTCGCTGTCGTTCCCAGAGTCGCCACCTCCCTGACCCCTCCCCTCCTCGCCCTCCCCCTCCCCGCCATCCCCCTCCTCCACCTCGTCGCCGTCTCTGAAGATGTGATCGTACGCCGGCACGTCCACCTCATCGTCCTTTCTTACAAGCAGCTTCACCTGCTCGCGATTTCCCGGCCGACGCCGTCAATCCACGGTGGGTCAAAACAAATGTTTTTCTGTTTGAAAGCTTTCGTGACTGCAGTCATTCATAATCTTAGTTTTTTTTCGGTAAAGTCACGTTGAAGGGAAACAACAAAATAATAAAACAATATATAAAACAATATAAAAAAAAACCAACACACCTGGAGACGACCGTTTGAGTTATGGTCGAAACGTCGTGATAATTTTTTTATTGTTTTATATATGTTTTATTATTTTGTTGATTCCCTTCAACGTGGTGACTTTACCGAAAAAACTAAGAATATAAAATGTGTTTCTGTTACACTCGTACAGGACGGCCATCGGTTATTGCACACGCTTTTATTTAACTCGCTCTGTCTGCTGCTGTTGGTGGTGGTTGTGGTGATGACCTGCGTGTGGTGGTGGTAGTGGTGGTGGTGGTAGTTGTGGTGGTGGTTGTGGTAGTGGTGGTGGTGGTAGTTGTGGTGGTTGTGGTGATGACCTGCGTGTGGTGGTGGTAGTGGTTGTGGTGGTGGTTGTGGTGGTGGTGGTGGTGGTGGTGATGACCTGCGTGTGGTGGTGGTGGTGGTTGTGGTAGTGGTTGTGGTGGTGGTGATGACCTGCGTGTGGTGGTGGTGGTTGTGGCAGTGGTGGTGGTGGTTGTGGTGATGACCTGCGTGTGGTGGTAGTGGTGGTGGTAGTGGTTGTGGTGGTGGTTGTGGTGATGACCTGCGTGTGGTGGTGGTGGTGGTTGTGGTAGTGGTGGTGGTGGTTGTGGTAGTGGTTGTGGTGGTGGTGATGACCTGCGTGTGGTGGTGGTGGTTGTGGTAGTGGTGGTGGTGGTGGTTGTGGTGATGACCTGCGTGTGGTGGTGGTGGTTGTGGTAGTGGTTGTGGTAGTGGTGGTGGTGGTGGTTGTGGTGATGACCTGCGTGTGGTGGTGGTGGTGGTAGTGGTGGTGGTGGTGGTTGTGGTAGTGGTGGTGGTTGTGGTGATGACCTGCGTGTGGTGGTGGTGGTGGTGGTGGTTGTGGTGATGACCTGCGTGTGGTGGTGGTGGTGGTGGTGGTTGTGGTGATGACCTGCGTGTGGTGGTAGTGGTTGCTGCGTGTGGTGGTGGTGGTGGTGGTGGTAGTTGTGGTGGTTGTGGTGATGACCTGCGTGTGGTGGTGGTAGTGGTGGTGGTGGTTGTGGTGATGACCTGCGTGTGGTGGTGGTGGTGGTTGTGGTGGTGGTTGTGGTGATGACCTGCGTGTGGTTGTAGGCGTTGACCAGGTCGACTGGACGGTGGGAGTCGAGCACGAAGATGGTGGAGCCTTCGGTGGGCTGCAGCGTCTCCAGCAGATCCACCGTGGCCCCGCAGTTCACCAGCAGGAAGTGGGAGAACTGGGGACACACACACAGGGGGTGAGTGGCAGGGTGGGTCAGTGGGTGAGTGAGTGAGTGGGTGGGTCATTGGGTGAGTGGGTGGGTGAGTGGGTGGGTCATTGGGTGAGTCGGTGGGTCAGTGGGTGAGTGGCAGGGTGGGTGGGTCATTGGGTGAGTGAGTGGGTCATTGGGTGAGTGAGTGAGTGGGTGAGTGGGTGGGTCATTGGATGAGTGAGTGGGTGAGTGAGTGAGTGAGTGGGTGGGTGAGTGAATGGGTGAGTGGGTGGGTCATTGGGTGAGTGGGTGGGTGAGTGGGTTAGTGGGTGAGTGGGTGGGTCAGTGGGTGAGTGAGTGAGTGGGTGAGTGAGTGAATGGGTGAGTGGGTGGGTCAGTGGGTGAGTGAGTGGGTGAGTGGCAGGGTGGGTGGGTGGGTCATTGGGTGAGTGAGTGGGTGGGTGAGTGGGTGGGTCATTGGGTGAGTGAGTGGGTGGGTGAGTGGGTGAGTGGGTGGGTCAGTGGGTGAGTGAGTGAATGGGTGAGTGAGTGAATGAGTGAGTGGGTGAGTGGCAGGGTGGGTGGGTGGGTCAGTGGGTGAGTGAGTGAGTGGGTGAGTGAGTGAATGGGTGAGTGGGTGGGTCATTGGGTGAGTGGGTGGGTGAGTGGGTTAGTGGGTGAGTGGGTGGGTCAGTGGGTGAGTGAGTGGGTGAGTGAGTGAATGGGTGAGTGGGTGGGTCAGTGGGTGAGTGAGTGGGTGAGTGAGTGGGTGATTGAGTGGGTAAGTGGGTGAGTGAGTGAGTGGGTGGGTGAGTGGGTGAGTGAATCAGTGGGTGGGTGGGTGAGTGAGTGAATGGGTGAGTGGGTGGGTGAGTTATTGGGTGAGTGAGTGGGTGAGTGGCAGGGTGGGTGGGTGAGTGAGTGGGTGGGTGAGTGAGTGAGTGGGTGAGTGGGTGGGTCATTGGGTGAGTGAGTGGGTGGGTGAGTGGGTGAGTGGGTGGGTCAGTGGGTGAGTGAGTGGGTGAGTGAGTGAATGGGTGAGTGGGTGGGACAGTGGGTGGGTGAGTGGGTGAGTGAGTGGGTGATTGAGTGGGTAAGTGGGTGAGTGAGTGAGTGAGTGGGTGAGTGAGTGGGTGGGTGAGTTATTGGGTGAGTGAGTGGGTGAGTGGCAGGGTGGGTGGGTGAGTGAGTGGGTGGGTGAGTGAGTGAGTGGGTGGGTCATTGGGTGAGTGAGTGGGTGGGTGAGTGGGTGGGTCAGTGGGTGAGTGAGTGAGTGGGTGAGTGAGTGAATGGGTGAGTGGGTGGGTAAGTGGATGGGTGAGTGGGTGAGTGCGTGAGTGAGTGGGTGATTGAGTGGGTGGGTGAGTTATTGGGTGAGTGAGTGGATGAGTGAGTGAGTGGATGAGTGAGTGAGTGGATGAGTGAGTGAGTGGGTGAGTGAGTGGGTGAATGAGTGAGTGAGTGGGTGAGTGAGTGGGCGAGTGAGTGGGTGAGTGAGTGGGCGACTGAGTGGGCGAGTGGGTGAGTGGATGAGTGGATGAGTGGGTCAGTGGGTGAGTGTGTAGATGAGTGGGCGGCTGAGTGTGTGGCTGAGTGGGTGGGAGAGTGTTCGCGTGAATGGGTGAGTGAGTGGGTGGATGAGAGATTGGGTGTGTGAGTGAGTGAGTGAGAGAGTGGCTGAGTGGGTGGCTGAGTGGGTCAGTGAGTAGATGAGCGAGTGGGTGGGAGTGTAGATGCGTGAATTGGTGAGTGAGTGGATGAGTGAGTGGGTGAACGATTGATTGGGTGGGTGAGTGAATGGGTGATTGAGTGGGTGGATGTGTGGGTGGCTGAGTGAGTCAGTGAGAGAGTGGCTGAGTGGGTGGCTGAGTGCGTCAGTGAGTAGATGAGTGAGTGGGTGAACGATTGATTGGGTGTTTGGATGAGTGGGTGGCTGAGTGAGTCAGTGAGACTGACCGGTTGATTGTGTGAGTAGGTGGGCAAGTCGGAGAGTAGAGTAGGTGAGCGTGTCTGGTGAGCGTGTCTGGTGAGCGTGTCTGGTGAGCGTGTCTGGTGAGCGTGTCTGGTGAGCGTGTCTGGTGAGCGTGTCTGGTGAGCGTGTCTGGTGAGCGTGTCTGGTGTGTCTGGTAAGCGTGTCTGGTGAGCGTGTCTGGTGAGCGTGTCTGGTGAGCGTGTCTGGTGAGGGGGTCTGGTGAGCGGGTCTGGTGAGGGGGTCTGGTGAGAGGTCTGGTGAGCGTGTCTGGTGAGCGTGTCTGGTGAGCGTGTCTGGTGAGCGTGTCTGGTGAGCGTGTCTGGTGTGTCTGGTGAGCGTGTCTGGTGAGCGTGTCTGGTGAGCGTGTCTGGTGAGCGTGTCTGGTGAGCGTGTCTGGTGAGCGTGTCTGGTGAGCCTGTCTGGTGAGCGTGTCTGGTGAGCGTGTCTGGTGTGTCTGGTGAGCGTGTCTGGTGAGGGGGTCTGGTGAGCGTGTCTGGTGAGCGTGTCTGGTGAGCGTGTCTGGTGAGCGTGTCTGGTGAGCGTGTCTGGTGAGCGTGTCTGGTGAGCGTGTCTGGTGAGCGTGTCTGGTGAGCGTGTCTGGTGAGCGTGTCTGGTGAGCGTGTCTGGTGAGCGTGTCTGGTGAGCGTGTCTGGTGAGCGTGTCTGGTGAGCGTGTCTGGTGAGCGTGTCTGGTGAGCGTGTGCATCAGCAGTACCTGGTCTCTGTGTTCAGCGAACGTCTCCTCCAACTCGCGTAGCCCTGACACAGTCAACAGAGTGTACTGCACCTGGTCACACTGGAACAGGGCCTGCAGCAGTAGCAGCAGCAACAAGATCATCATCAGCAGTAGCAGCAGCAGTCAGATCATCATCAGCAGCAGCAGCAACAAGATCATCGTCATCATCATCAGCAATAAGATCGTCATCATCAGCAGTAGTAGTTGCATCAGCAACATCAGCAGCAGCAGTAGGAACAGGAGTAGCACCAGCAGCAGTAAGATCATCATCAGCAGCAGCAGTAGTAGCATCAGCAGCAGTAGTAGTATCAGCAGCAGTAACATCATCATCAGCAGCAGTAGTAGTATCAGCAGCAGTAGTAGTATCAGCAGTAGTAGTATCAGCAGCAGTAACATCATCAGCAGCAGCAGTAGTAGTATCAGCAGCAGTAACATCATCAGCAGCAGCAGTAGTAGTATCAGCAGCAGTAAGCTCATCATCAGCAGCAAGCTCAGCATCAGCAGTAGTAGTATCAGCAACATCATAATCATCATCAGTAGCAGTATCAGTAACATCATGATCATCATCAGCAGTAGCAGTATCATAATCATCATCAGCAGCAGTATCAGTAACATCATAATCATCATCATCAGCAGCAGTATCGTCACCAGCAGTAGTAGTAGCATTAGCAACATCTGAACGAAACAAACCATGCAAACAAAACTATTTTTATTGACCAGGTGAGGCCCCTTTGAGCTACTGCTGTGTAGATCTCCTATCGGCGACGTGGCCATCACAATGATAGCAGCTCCACCACGTGGCTGATGTCATCATCATCACCACGTGGCTGATGTCGTCATCATCATCACCACGTGCCTGATGTCGTCATCATCATCACTACGTGCCTGATGTCACCATCATCATCATCACCACGTGGCTGATGTCATCATCATCACCACGTGGCTGATGTCATCATCATCATCATCACCACGTGGCTGATGTCATCATCATCATCACCACGTGGACATTCACAGCAGCAGCCAAATCCTCTGAACGCAGAGAGACCCACAGAGATCCACAGAGACCCACAGAGACCCACAGAGACCCACAGAGAATACACAGAGACCCACAGAGAATACACAGAGACCCATAGAGAATACATAGAGACCCATAGAGACCCATAGAGACACACAGAGACCCACAGAGACCCACAGAGACCCACAGAGATCCACAGAGACCCACAGAGATCCACAGAGACCCACAGAGATCCACAGAGACCCACAGAGACCCACAAAGACCCACAGAGATCCACAGAGACCCACAGAGACCCACAGAGACACACAGAGACCCACAGAGACCCACAGAGACCCACAGAGACCCACAGAGACCCACAGAGACCAAGATAGAACCATAGAGCAGCAGCCAAATCCTCTGAACGCGTGGTGGTGGTGGTGGTGACGTTGATTCTAAATGTGGAGGGGAAAACCGGAGGACCTGGAGACATTCACACAGTGACCACCATGGGGAGAGAGACAGACAGAGAGAGAGACAGACAGAGAGAGACAGACAGAGACAGAGAGACAGAGAGAGATAGAGAGAGACAGAGAGAGACACAGACTCCGCATAGACAGCAGCAGCAGGCATTGTCAGGGTCGGGATCGAACACACGCCTCCTGTACACCAGGCGAGGTAGTCAACATCTCCTAGCCACTGTGGTGTCAGGATCTAACCCACGACCTCCTGTAGACCAAATGAGGTAGTCAACATCTCCTAGCCACTGTGGTGTCAAGGTCAGGATCTAACCCACGACCTCCTGTATACCAGGCGAGGTAGTCAACATCTCCTAGCCACTGTGGTGTCAGAGTCAGGATCTAACCCACGACCTCCTGTATACCAGGCGAGGTAGTCAACATCTCCTAGCCACTGTGGGTGTCAGGGTCAGGATCTAACCCACGACCTCCTGTAGATCAGGCGAGGTAGTAAACATCTCCTAGCCACTGTGGTGTCAGGGTCAGGATCTAACCCACGACCTCCTGTAGACCAGGCGAGGTAGTCAACATCTCCTAGCCACTGTGGTGTCAGAGTCAGGATCTAACCCACGACCTCCTGTAGACCAGGCGAGGTAGTCAACATCTCCTAGCCACTGTGGTTTCAGGATCTAACCCACGACCTCCTGTATACCAGGCGAGGTAGTCAACATCTCCTAGCCACTGTGGTGTCAGGATCTAACCCACGACCTCCTGTAGACCAGGCGAGGTAGTCAACATCTCCTAGCCACTGTGGTGTCAGGGTCAGGATCTAACCCACGACCTCCTGTAAACCAGGCGAGGTAGTCAACATCTCCTAGCCACTGTGGTGTCAGGGTCAGGATCTAACCCACAACCTCCTGTAGACCAGGCGAGGTAGTCAACATCTCCTAGCCACTGTGGTGTCAGGGTCAGGATCTAACCCACGACCTCCTGCATGCCAGGCGAGGTAGTCAACATCTCCTAGCCACTGTGGTGTCAGGGTCAGGATCTAACCCACGACCTCCTGCATGCCAGGCGAGGTAGTCAACATCTCCTAGCCTCAGTGGTGTGATGGTGTGAGTGTGGCTACCTGGATGATCTTGCAGGCACAGAGAGAGTCCACATCCACAGCCAGCACGATGAGCACCCTCTGTTTCGGAACAAAGACAAAGGTCCCCCGTGTAGCTTTCAACAGGCTGCAGGGGCAAGTGCAGTCAGTGACACTCAGACAAAGGTACAGACAAAGGTCTCCCGTATAGCCCACACGGGCTATCGGGGAAAGTGCAATCAGTGGCACACATACAAATGCACAGACGCATGTCCACCATACAGCCCACGAAGGATGTAGGGCCAAGTGCAGCGAGTGACACATCAAGCAAAGGTACAGACAAATGTCCCCCGTATAGCCCGCACAGGCTCTAGGGCCAAGTGCAAACAATGACTAAGATCCCCCGTGTAGCCTCTCGCAGGGCTGTAGGAACAAGTGCTGTTAGCAGCAGCAGCAGCAGCAGCTACCAGCAATGTGGCACACAGAGGGGGTGGGTGGCCAGCATCTCCACGCCCGGCCGCCTTTGTCTCTCCCTTAGTGGCGATGCACCGCGTAGTTACTGTGTGTGTATATTTATATCTTAAGGCTGAGTCGACATAAAGGGTGTGAGACGTTTTAGAGCTGTCCCATGGTGTACCCACATTTTACCTCGCCACTCCCACGCCTGTCAAACCCCTTATCGGTGCTGCCTACTTCATTATAGACCAATCAAGACACGTGTTGCTCACCCCGTATAACCATTACAAATAGCAACGTTCATCCTATACACTACACTATACACTACATTATACACTACACACTACATTATACACTACACACTATATTATACACTACACTATACACTACACTATACACTACACACTATATTATACACTGCACTACACGCTACATTATACACTACACACTATACTATACACTACATTATACACTACACACTATATTATACACTACACACTACATTATACACTACACAATATATTATACACTGCACTATATTATACGTTATACACTACACACTATATTATACACTATACTATATGATGCACTGCACTATATTATACACTGCACTATATTATACATTATACACTACACTATACACTACACACTACACTATATTATACACTGCACTATCATACACTATACTATACAACATTATACATTACACTACACACTACATTATACACTACACACTATATTATACATTATACACTACACACTACACTATATTATACACTACACTATATTATACACTATACACTACACTATATTATACACTACACTACACACTACATTATACACTGCACTATATTATACATTATACACTCACACTACACTATACACTACATTATACACTGCACTATATTATACATTATACACTCACACTACACTATACACCACATTATACACTGCACTATATTATACACCACATTATACACTGCACTATATTATACACTACATTATACACTGCACTATACTATACACTACATTATACACTACACCATATTATACACTATACTATAGACTACATTATACACTACACACTACATTATACACTACATTATGCACTACACTATACACTACATTATACACTACACACTGCACTATATTATACACTATACACTACACTATACACTACACACTATATTATACACTACGCTATACACTACATTATACACTACACACTACACTACATTATACACTACACACTACACTATATTATACACTACGCTATACACTACATTATACACTACACACTACACTACACACTACATTATACACTACACACTACATTATACACTACACTTTACACCCCGTTCCACTTATAAATCTCAACGTTCATCCTACAAAGTCCCATCGCAAGGGAGAAACACAAAATCTGGCTATTGTTGCTCTCCTCTTCGCTGTATGAACCTCAAACATCAAATACCCTCTAGAAATATATAAAGCTGAACCCTAGGGGTTGACACTCCTTTACACTACACCATGCACTACTATACACTACTATACACTATTACATACTACACTATACACTCCTTTATACTACACTATACACTATGCACTACTATACACTACACTGTACACTACAATACACTATTATACACTACACTATGCACTTCTATACACTATTATATACTACACTGTACACTACAATACACTACTATACACTATACTATACACTATTATACACTACACTATACACTACTATATACTACACTATGCACTACTATACACTACTATACACTACTATATACTACACTATGCACTACAATACACTACACTGTACACTACAATACACTATTATACACTATAAACTACACTATGCACTACGATACACTATTATATACTAGACTGTACACTACAATACACTACACTACACAATACACTACTATACACTACACTATACACTACAAAACACTATTATACACTACACTATACACTTCAATACACTAGTCTGGACTACACTCCTATACACAACCCTATACTATATACACTTCTATACACTATTATGCCACTACACTACCATAATAACAACAATACTAATAAGTCACGGCGTGAGGTAAAGTTATGGTAATGTGATGGTAACGCTGTGTGGTTGTATGGAGATTTTACCACATACCACAACAATAATAATAAGTCACGGCGTATGTGAGGTAAAGTTATGGTAATGTGATGGTAACGCTGTGTGGATGTATGGAAATTTTACCACACACACAATACTATTAAGTCACGGCACGAGGTAAAGTTATGGTAATGTGATGGTAACGCTGTGTGGTTGTGTGGAGATTTTACCACACACCACAACAATACTAATAAGTCACGGCGTATGTGAGGTAAAGTTATGGTAATGTGATGGTAACGCTGTGTGGATGTATGGAGATTTTACCACACACCACAACAATACTAATAAGTCACGGCGTATGTGAGGTAAAGTTATGGTAATGTGATGGTAACGCTGTGTGGATGTATGGAGATTTTACCACACACCACAACAATACTATTAAGTCACGGCGTGAGGTAAAGTTATGGTAATGTGATGGTAACGCTGTGTGGATGTATGGAGATTTTACCACACACCACAACAATACTATTAAGTCACGGCGTGAGGTAAAGTTATGGTAATGTGATGGTAACGCTGTGTGGTTGTATGGAGATTTTACCACACACAACAATACTATTAAGTCACGGCACGAGGTAAAGTTATGGTAATCTGATGGTAACGCTGTGTGGATGTATGGAGATTTTACCACACACCACAACAATACTATTAAGTCACGGCGTGAGGTAAAGTTATGGTAATGTGATGGTAACGCTGTGTGGATGTATGGAGATTTTACCACACGCCACAACAATACTAATAAGTCACGGCGTGAGGTAAAGTTATGGTAATGTGATGGTAACGCTGTGTGGATGTATGGAGATTTTACCACACACAACAATACTAATACGTCACGGCGTGAGGTAAAGTTATGGTAATGTGATGGTAACGCTGTGTGGATGTATGGAGATTTTACCACACACACAATACTATTAAGTCACGGCACGAGGTAAAGTTATGGTAATGTGATGGTAACGCTGTGTGGATGTATGGAGATTTTACCACACACCACAACAATACTAATAAGTCACGGCGTGAGGTAAAGTTATGGTAATGTGATGGTAACGCTGTGTGGATGTATGGAGATTTTACCACACACAACAATACTAATAAGTCACGGCGTGAGGTAAAGTTATGGTAATGTGATGGTAACGCTGTGTGGATGTATGGAGATTTTACCACACACCACAACAATACTAATAAGTCACGGCGTGAGGTAAAGTTATGGTAATGTGATGGTAACGCTGTGTGGATGTATGGAGATTTTACCACACACCACAACAATACTAATAAGTCACGGCGTGAGGTACAGTTATGGTAATGTGATGGTAACGCTGTGTGGATGTATGGAGATTTTACCACACACAATACTATTAAGTCACGGCACGAGGTAAAGTTATGGTAATGTGATGGTAACGCTGTGTGGTTGTATGGAGATTTTACCACACACAACAACAATACTATTAAGTCACGGCGTGAGGTAAAGCTATGGTAATGTGATGGTAACGCTGTGTGGATGTATGGAGATTTTACCACACACAACAATACTAATAAGTCACGGCGTGAGGTACAGTTATGGTAATGTGATGGTAACGCTGTGTGGATGTATGGAGATTTTACCACACACAATACTATTAAGTCACGGCACGAGGTAAAGTTATGGTAATGTGATGGTAACGCTGTGTGGATGTATGGAGATTTTACCACACACACAATACTATTAAGTCACGGCGTGAGGTAAAGTTATGGTAATGTGATGGTAACGCTGTGTGGATGTATGGAGATTTTACCACACGCACAACAATACTAATAAGTCACGGTGTGAGGTACAGTTATGGTAATGTGATGGTAACGCTGTGTGGATGTATGGAGATTTCACCACACACAACAACAATACTATTAAGTCACGGCGTGAGGTAAAGTTATGGTAATGTGATGGTAACGCTGTGTGGATGTATGGAGATTTTACCACACACAACAATACTAATAAGTCACGGCGTATGTGAGGTAAAGTTATGGTAATGTGATGGTAACGCTGTGTGGATGTATGGAGATTTTACCACACACAACAATACTAATAAGTCACGGCGTATGTGAGGTAAAGTTATGGTAATGTGATGGTAACGCTGTGTGGTTGTGTGGAGATTTTACCACACACAACAATACTAATAAGTCACGGCGTGAGGTAAAGTTATGGTAATGTGATGGTAACGCTGTGTGGATGTATGGAGATTTTACCACACACAACAATACTAATAAGTCACGGCGTATGAGGTAAAGTTATGGTAATGTGATGGTAACGCTGTGTGGTTGTATGGAGATTTTACCACACGCCACAACAATACTAATAAGTCACGGCGTATGAGGTAAAGTTATGGTAATGTGATGGTAACGCTGTGTGGTTGTATGGAGATTTTACCACACGCCACAACAATACTAATAAGTCACGGCGTGAGGTAAAGTTATGGTAATGTGATGGTAACGCTGTGTGGTTGTATGGAGATTTTACCACACACAACAACAATACTAATAAGTCACGGCGTGAGGTAAAACTATGGTAATGTGATGGTAACGCTGTGTGGATGTATGGAAATTTTACCACACACACAATACTATTAAGTCACGGCACGAGGTAAAGTTATGGTAATCTGATTATAACGCTGTGTGGATGTATGGAGATTTTACCACACACCACAACAATACTATTAAGTCACGGCGTGAGGTAAAGTTATGGTAATGTGATGGTAACGCTGTGTGGATGTATGGAGATTTTACCACACACAACAATACTAATAAGTCACGGCGTGAGGTAAAGTTATGGTAATGTGATGGTAACGCTGTGTGGATGTATGGAAATTGTTTTACCTCACGACAGATCACGTCATAGAACTCCTTCTTAAAATCCGACAGAAACATCGTCGCAAGTGAGCAGCTAATTGTTAGCTTTTAAAACACAAAACGCTTTAATGTTTATCGTTAAATCGGTGATAAAAACGCATCAATCCGATCGCGATGTTCGCGCTCCGCGGAGATCGATCGCGAATTTTGGCGCCAAAAACCACCCAGCCCCGCCTCTCGCCTGCCCTGCCCTGCCCCCTGAGCAACAGCAGCAAGACGCGAGCTGATTGGTCAGAAACTGGGAGGGTGGGGGCTGTTGATGGGGTGAGCCGGCCAATAGGGCGGCGGCAATTTGGTCGCTGAGGTTAACGATGGGAAGACGTCATCCGGAAAACGTCATCTGGACGACTTCCGCGGAATAAAAACAAGAACACTTCTTCCGGAAGCTATCATCCGGAATATTTTTTGAATCAATACATTAAAACGGGAAAATATCTTCCGGTAGAGGTAACTTTTGAATTAATCTTCCAGAAGACGTCTTCTGAATCTTCGCATTGACATAAAAACTTTAAAATGTCTTCCGGAAGATTTTATTAAATGATTCGTGAATAAATCTTCCGGAAGATTTGAAACAAATCTCCCCCAGGTAGCCTCTAGCAGTCTGTAGTGGCAAGTGCTGTTACACAGACACAGCTCCCCCAGGTAGCCTCTAGCAGGGCTGTAGGGGCAAGTGTTGTTACACAGACAAAGCTCCCCCAGGTAGCCTCTAGCACGCTGTAGGGGCAAGTGTTGTTACACAGACAAAGCTCCCCCAGGTAGCCTCTAGCAGGGCTGTAGGGGCAAGTGCTGTTACACAGACAAAGCTCCCCCAGGTAGCCTCTAGCAGGGCTGTAGGGGCAAGTGTTGTTACACAGACAAAGCTCCCCCAGGTAGCCTCTAGCAGTCTGTAGGGACAAGTGCTGTTACACAGACAAAGCTCCCCCAGGTAGCCTCTAGCAGGGCTGTAGGGGCAAGTGTTGTTACACAGACAAAGCTCCCCCAGGTAGCCTCTAGCAGGGCTGTAGGGGCAAGTGCTGTTACAAAGACAAAGCTCCCCCAGGTAGCCTCTAGCAGGGCTGTAGGGGCAAGTGCTGTTACACAGACAAAGCTCCCCCAGGTAGCCTCTAGCAGGGCTGTAGGGGCAAGTGCTGTTACACAGACAAAGCTCCCCCAGGTAGCCTCTAGCAGTCTGTAGGGGCAAGTGTTGTTACACAGACAAAGCTCCCCCAGGTAGCCTCTAGCAGGGCTGTAGGGGCAAGTGCTGTTACACAGACAAAGCTCCCCCAGGTAGCCTCTAGCAGGGCTGTAGGGGCAAGTGCTGTTACACAGACAAAGCTCCCCAGGTAGCCTCTAGCAGGGCTGTAGGGGCAAGTGCCGTGACACAGACAAAGCTCCCCCAGGTAGCCTCTAGCAGGCTGTAGGGGCAAGTGCTGCTAGTAGGGAGTAGCACCACCTATGATACACACACAGACAAAGCTCCCCCAGGTAGCCTCTAGCGTGCTGTAGGAGCAAGTGCTGTTAGCGAGCACCTATGAAGGCTACCGGCACTGTGGCTACACACAGAGGGGGTGGGTGGCCAGCACCACCACGCCCGGCCGCCTTTGTCTCCCCAGTGGCGATGTTCACTGCACCACCACCACCACCGCTGCACCAGGCAATCATTTGAGGCTGAGTCGACTCAAGCGCCCACGAATTTCTTCTCGTGGACAGCAGGGGGCAATAGAGCAGCTCTGACGTCGCTCATAGAGTCACAGACTGTGTGAGTGTGTACACGTGTGTGTGTCACTGTGAGTGTGTGTGTACACGTGTGTGTGTGTACACGTGTGTGTGTGTACACGTGTGTGTGTGTCACTGTGTGTGAGTGTGTACACGTGTGTGTCACTGTGTGTGTGTTACTGTGTGTCTGTGTGTGTACACGTGTGTGTGTGTACACGTGTGTGTGTCACTGTGTGTGAGTGTGTACACGTGTGTGTCACTGTGTGTGTGTTACTGTGTGTGAGTGTGTACACGTGTGTGTGTCACTGTGTGTGTGTGTACACGTGTGTGTCACTGTGTGAGTGTGTACACTAAGCTTCAGGTCTTCTCGGCCACGGTCATTCCCTCCCTTCTCTACGCTTGCGAAACGTGGACCCCCCTAATGGAACATCTTCGCCGGTTAGAAACATTTAGGCTGGCCTGCCTACGATCCATCCTGGGTTTAACCAGACTGGATTGTGTGAGGAGCTCACAAATCCTTGAAAGATCTGGGCAGGGTCCCATCGGTGAGCTCCTCCGGCAGGCAAGGCTGCGATGGCTGGGTCATGTAGCCCGCATGCCCAGCCACCGCATGCCGAAACAGCTTTTGTTCGGCCGGATTGAGGGGGCTAAGCGGGCGCGGCACGGGCTAGAGAAGAGATGGAGTGATGTGGTACAGGAGGACGTGGAGCTGAGTGGACTTGCCGATGACTGGTACCAGCGGTGTCAAGATCGGCCTCTGTGGAGGAGGCTCGTGAAGGATGCTACTGGGCAGTTGGAGGCAGTCGCCCTCCAACAACAACGGAGGACGGAGGAGCGACGCTCACAACAGCGAGCGGAGCGCCGGGTGGCTAAAGCACAGCAGGTTGGCACAGTAGGGGGCACAGGTGGTGCATCAGCCAGTCATCTCAGTCAGTCGACCCGTGGCACCTGGGTCTGCCCCGTGACCACCTGCCAGCGGGCGTTCGACACTTCACGTGGCCTCACGGTGCACATAGCCTGGCACAAGCGTCGTGGTGACGTCACCGCCACTTAGTGGCGAATGGCGGTTGTTGTTGTTGTGTAAACGTGTGTGTCACTGTGTGAGTGTGTACACGTGTGTGTCACTGTGTGAGTGAGTACACGTGTGTGTCACTGTGTGTGAGTGTGTACACGTGTGTGTACACGTGTGTGTGTCACTGTGTGTCACTGTGTGTGTCACTGTGTGTGTGTGTCACTGTGTGTGTGTGTACACGTGTGTGTCACTGTGTGTGTGGACACGTGTGTGTGTCACTGTGTGTGTGTCACTGTGTGAGTGTGTACACGTGTGTGTACACGTGTGTGTCAAAGTGTGTGTCACTGTGTGTGTGGACACGTGTGTGTGTCACTGTGTGTGTGTCACTGTGTGAGTGTGTACACGTGTGTGTACACGTGTGTGTCACTGTGTGTGTGTAACTCTGTGTGTGTCACTGTGTGTGTGTGTACACGTGTGTGTCACTGTGTGAGTGTGTACACGTGTGTGTCACTGTGTGTGTGTGTACACGTGTGTGTGTCACTGTGTGTGTGTCACTGTGTGTGTGTCACTGTGTGTGTCACTGTGTGAGTGTGTACACGTGTGTGTCACTGTGTGAGTGTGTACACGTGTGTGTCACTGTGTGTGTGTGTACACGTGTGTGTGGTCACTGTGTGTGTGTCACTGTGTGTGTCACTGTGTGTGTGTACACGTGTGTGTCACTGTGTGTGTGTCACTGTGTGTGTGTCACTGTGTGAGTGTGTACACGTGTGTGTACACGTGTGTGTGTCACTGTGTGTGTGTCACTGTGTGTGTGTGTTACTGTGTGAGTGTGTGTCACTGTGTGTCTCTGTGTGTGTCACTGTGTGTGTGTTACTGTGTGTGTGTGTGTGTGTCACTGTGTGTGTGTGTGTCACTGTGTGTGTGTTACTGTGTGTGTGTGTCACTGTGTGTGTGTGTGTCACTGTGTGTGTGTAACTGTGTCTGTGTGTGTGTCACTGTGTGTGTGTGTACACGTGTGTGTCACTGTGTGTGTGTCACTGTGTGTGTGTAACTGTGTGAGTGTGTGTCACTGTGTGTCTCTGTGTGTGTCACTGTGAGTGTGTACACGTGTGTGTCACTGTGTGTGTGTCACTGTGTGTGTGGACACGTGTGTGTTACTGTGTGTGTGTCACTGTGTGTGTGTCACTGTGTGTGTACACGTGTGTGTGTCACTGTGTGTGTGTCACTGTGTGTGTGTCACTGTGTGTGTGTAACTGTGTCTGTGTGTGTGTGTGTCACTGTGTGAGTGTGTACACGAGTGTGTCACTGTGTGTGTCACTGTGTGTGTGTCACTGTGTGTGTGTGTCACTGTGTGTCTGTCACTGTGTGTGTGTAATTGTGTGTGTCACTGTGTGTGTGTAACTGTGTGTGTGTGTACACGTGTGTGTCACTGTGTGTGTGTAACTGTGTGTGTAACTGTGTGTGTGTGTGTGTACACGTGTGTGTTACTGTGTGTGCGTGCAAAACAACCCCCTACCTCCTCGCGGTGCCGGACGGGCAACTCTGTCGTGGACAGTGCTGTGGGGGGAGATCCAATTTTGATTGGCTCTTCCCCTCATGGCATATGTCCACCACAGGGGCTAAACGGGGGCTCTGGACGGGTGCGAGGGGCTGGTAACCCCTCCACCTTCAATTAATTACCACGAAACCACGAATTAAACTGAAATATGTAACTAATAAGCTTGTGCCAGAGGCCCCGGGGGGCCAGGCGTCTATGACGTCTCCTGGCCAAACCCCAATTGGCGGAGCCAGGAGATTGAATACCTACCCTCGGGGCTACTCTAGAAACAACGAAAAGCCACTACGGGTGGCCACGTGGAATGTTCGAACGCTCACTGCAGAGGAGAGGCTGCCACTCCTCTGTCGGGAGCTGGACCGGTACCGCCTGGATCTATGCGGCATTCAGGAGGTCCGGTGGACCGGCTCTGGCTCCTGCCACCATGAGGGGTGGACAGTCCTCTACTCGGGGCAGCAGACTGCCAAACAACAGGGTGTGGGTCTTCTTTTGAACAAAAGAATGAAGGGGGCGTGGGAGCGTGGCGGTGAGGTGTGGGAAGCTGTAAGCCCCAGGCTACTTTGGGCTCGCCTTCCCATCAACCGGAGGCGAGGAATGGTGGTCATGGTTACTTATGCCCCCACCGAAGATGAACATCCGTGGAGGGATGCAGGCAAAGCCGATGAGTCAGATGCCTTCTATGACCTCCTGTCACAGGTGCTGGCTAAAGTGGCCCCTCGGGATAGAGTCATCATGTTGGGTGACTTCAATGCCCGAGTTGGTCATGATACTGGCACCTGGTCTGGAGTGATTGGAGGGCATGGGCCAGATCAGCTCAATAACAACGGTAGGAGGCTGCTAGATTTTTGTGCAGCCCATGGGCTTGTAATTACCAACACGCTGTTCCGGCATCGGCGCATCCACACAACATCATGGATGCATGCCGGGTCCAAGCAAGAACATCTGCTGGACTACATAGTGACGGACCAGCGAATGCGAGCCCATGTCCTTGACACCAGGACCTACCGTGGAGCTGATCTGCCCTCTGACCATCGACTAGTCATCTGTAAGATGCGCCTGCCATTCTTCCACTCCGGTGGTGGGTGTACACCCAGGACCCCATTCCAACCTAAAGTGGCCTGGTCTCAGTTATCTGATGAAAGTTGCAAGCGAGAATTTCATCATCGCTTGCGGCTGGGATTGGCATCGTCCCCGACTCCTCCTGATGTCGAGGGTAAATGGGCGAGGTTTAGGACTGTGACTCATGCAGCTGCAATGGCTGCTTTGGGTACGCGGTCCAGACCTCCCCAGAGACCCTGGCTGACAGAGGAGGTGTTCAGGATGGTTGAGAAAAAGCGACAGGCCCACTGTCATCGGCTACAGAATCCCACGTCAGAGAATAAGGAGGCTTACCGCAGCCTTCGCTCGGAGGTCCGGAGAGCCGTGAGGCGCTGCAAGGATGGGTGGTGGTCGCGGGTTGCTGAGGAGATGGAGTCTGCCTCAGTGGCCCGTGATCACAAATCTCTATTTAACTCCATCAAAAAAGTAACCTGCAGCGCCACACCTATTACCATCATTAGGGGAAAAAACGGTGATCCAATCTCCGACCCCCAGGAACAGGTTCGCAGATTTGCTGAGCATTTCCGTGAGGTCCTGGGGGAGGGAAAATCCCTCAGCCAGGAAAACATCGTGGCACAAAGTGAGGATGACCCTGCTGAGGCTGCAGTGCCTCAAATATTGGAAGAAGTCACCCCCTGTGAGTGGCTGGCTGAGGTGCCATCTGCTGAGGAAGTATTGAAGGCGATCCGGAGTCTGAGACCAGGAAAGGCAGCGGGCAGAGATGATCTCCCAAGCGAAATGCTGAGGGAGGGTGGCGTTTGTGCACAGACTGCCCTATATGACATCAAAACAACGGTCTGGACCACTGGACGGCTTCAGTAGGATTGGACGGACGCCCTGGTGGTCCCCCTTTTTAAGAAGGGGGACTGCACAGATTGTAACAACTACAGGGGCATCTCACTCGTCAGTGTGCCGGGAAAGGTCCTGGCAAGGATTATTCAGCATCGCCTTGACAGGCACGCTGAGGAGAGGCTTGCGGAGCCCCAATGCGGTTTCAGGAAAGGGTGGTCCTGCACAGATGCCATATTTTCTGTCCGTCTGCTACAGCAGAGGTGTAGGGAATTCCAACAAGACCTACATCTCTGCTTTATTGACCTGGTCAAGGCCTATGATACCATCAGTAGGCCTGGGCTCTGGGTCGTTCTTCGTGCTTTTGGAGTACCTGACCCTCTGCTCACGATCATTAAGGACCTTCATGATGGTGAGCGGGCCCGGGTAAAACTACGTGGCCGGGAGTCAGAGCCATTCCCTGTACACCTTGGGGTGCGACAGGGATGTCCTCTGGCTCCCACATTATTTAACATCTATTTTGACCACGTAGTTCGTGAAGCCTTCAATAGCTGTACCGGAGGAATCTCCATATGGTACAGATATAATGGGAGGCTAATCGATGCCCGGGTGCGGTCAAGGGATGGCTCCCTATTGCTCAACCACGTTATGTATGCTGATGATTTGGTAATAGCTGCTCATTCAGAGGAGGAGTTGGAGACGCTGCTGCTGAGACTGGAGCGTGCCAATAAGAGGTGGGGCCTTGCCATCAGCCCCACCAAAACTAAGCACCTGCCTGGGTATTTTGTACCATCGGACACTCCACCCCCACAACTCGCAATCGGTGATGGGGCAGTTGTGGAGAGAGTGGAGAGTTTCCCATACCTGGGCAGTGTGATTATGACTGGCTCCAGTTTAACAGCAGAGGTCTCACTCCGAATCAGTCGAGCGGCAATATCTTTTCATCGGTTGCGTAACGCTGTGTGGAAGCTACCTGGTCTGTCGCTCCGCACTAAGCTTCAGGTCTTCTCGGCCACGGTCATTCCCTCCCTTCTCTACGCTTGCGAAACGTGGACCCCCCTAGTGGAACATCTTCGCCGGTTAGAAACATTTAGGCTGGCCTGCCTACGATCCATCCTGGGTTTAACCAGACTGGATTGTGTGAGGAGCTCACAAATCCTTGAAAGATCTGGGCAGGGTCCCATCGGTGAGCTCCTTCGGCAGGCAAGGCTGCGATGGCTGGGTCATGTAGCCCGCATGCCCAGCCACCGCATGCCGAAACAGCTTTTGTTTGGCCGGATTGAGGGGGCTAAGCGGGCGCGGCACGGGCTAGAGAAGAGATGGAGTGATGTGGTACAGGAGGACGTGAAGCTGAGTGGACTTGCCGATGACTGGTACCAGCGGTGTCAAGATCGGCCTCTGTGGAGGAGGCTCGTGAAGGATGCTACTGGGCAGTTGGAGGCAGTCGCCCTCCAACAACAACGGAGGGCGGAGGAGCGACGCTCACAACAACGAGCGGAGCGCCGGGTGGCTAAAGCACAGCAGGTTGGCACAGTAGGGGGCACAAGTGGTGCATCAGCCAGTCATCTCAGTCAGTCGACCCGTGGCACCTGGGTCTGCCCAGTGACCTCCTGCCAGCGGGCGTTCGACACTTCACGTGGCCTCACGGTGCACATAGCCTGGCACAAGCGTCGTGGTGACGTCACCGCCACTTAGTGGCGAATGGCGGTTGTTGTTGTTACTGTGTGTGTGTGTCACTGTGTGTGTGTCACTGTGTGTGTGTACACGTGTGTGTTACTGTGTGTGTGTAACTGTGTGTGTGTGTACACGTGTGTGTCACTGTGTGTGTGTCACTGTGTGTGTGTAACTGTGTGAGTGTGTGTCACTGTGTGTCTCTGTGTGTGTCACTGTGTGTGTGTACACGTGTGTGTGCCACTGTGTGTGTGTCACTGTGTGTGTGTTACTGTGTGTGTGTCACTGTGTGTGTGTGTACACGTGTGTGTCACTGTGTGTGTAACTGTGTGTGTGTCACTGTGTGTGTGTCACTGTGTGTGTGTCACTGTGTGTGTGTAACTGTGTCTGTGTGTGTGTGTACACGTGTGTGTCACTGTGTGTGTGTCACTGTGTGTGTGTCACTGTGTGTGTGTCACTGTGTGTGTGTGTACACGTGTGTGTGTGTGTCACTGTGTGTGTGTCACTGTGTGTGTGTCACTGTGTGTGTGTGTACACGTGTTTGTCACTGTGTGTGTGTGTCACTGTGTGAGTGTGTGTCACTGTGTGAGTGTGTGTCACTGTGTGTCTCTGTGTGTGTCACTGTGTGACACACGTAGTTCGTGAAGCCTTCAATAGCTGTACCGGTGGAATCTCCATATGGTACAGATATAATGGGAGGCTAATCGATGCCCGGGTGCGGTCAAGGGATGGCTCCCTATTGCTCAACCACGTTATGTATGCTGATGATTTGGTAATAGCTGCTCAGTCAGAGGAGGAGTTGGAGACGCTGCTGTTGAGACTGGAGCGTGCCACTAAGAGATGGGGCCTTACCATCAGCCCCACCAAAACTAAGCACCTGCCTGGGTATTTTGTACCATCGGACACTCCACCCCCACAACTCCCAATCGGTGATGGGGCAGTTGTGGAGAGAGTGGAGAGTTTCCCATACCTGGGCAGTGTGCTTATGACTGGCTCCAGTTTAACAGCAGAGGTCTCACTCCGAATCAGTCGAGCGGCAATATCTTTTCATCGGTTGCGTAACGCTGTGTGGAAGCTACCTGGTCTGTCGCTCCGCACTAAGCTTCAGGTCTTCTCGGCCACGGTCATTCCCTCCCTTCTCTACGCTTGCGAAACGTGGACCCCCCTAATGGAACATCTTCGCCGGTTAGAAACATTTAGGCTGGCCTGCCTACGATCCATCCTGGGTTTAACCAGACTGGATTGTGTGAGGAGCTCACAAATCCTTGAAAGATCTGGGCAGGGTCCCATCGGTGAGCTCCTCCGGCGGGCAAGGCTGCGTTGGCTGGGTCATGTAGCCCGCATGCCCAGCCACCGCATGCCGAAACAGCTTTTGTTTGGCCGGATTGAGGGGGCTAAGCGGGCACGGCACGGGCTAGAGAAGAGATGGAGTGATGTGGTACAGGAGGACGTGGAGCTGAGTGGACTTGCCGATGACTGGTACCAGCGGTGTCAAGATCGGCCTCTGTAGAGGAGGCTCGTGAAGGATGCTACTGGGCAGTTGGAGGCAGTCGCCCTCCAACAACAACAGAGGGCGGAGGAGCGACGCTCACAACAACGAGCGGAGCGCCGGGTGGCTAAAGCACAGCAAGTTGGCACAGTAGCGGGCACAGGTGGTGCATCAGCCAGTCATCTCAGTCATCCTAGTCAGTCGACCCGTGGCACTTGGGTCTGCCCCGTGACCTCCTGCCAGCGGGCGTTCAACACTTCACGTGGCCTCAAGGTGCACCTAGCCTGGCATAAGCCGCCATTAGCCACTATAATGGCGGTTGTTGTGTGTCTCTGTGTGTATGTGTGTGTGGTCCGGCAAAACAACCCCCTACCTCCTCGCGGTGCCGGACGGGCAACTCTGTCGTGGACAGCGCTGTGGGGGGAGATCCAATTTTGATTGGCTCCTCCCCTCATGGCATATGTATCCACCACAGGGGCTAAACGGGGGCTCTGGACGGGTGCGAGGGGCTGGTAACCCCTCCACCTTCAATTAATTACCACGAAACTACGAATTAAACTTAAATATGTAACAACTAAGCTTGTGCCGGAGGCCCCGGGGGGCCAGGCGTCTATGACGTCTCCTGGCCAAACCCCAATTGGCGGAGCCAGGAGATTGAATACCTACCCTCGGGGCTACTCCAGAAACAACGAAAAGCCACTACGGTTGGCCACGTGGAATGTTCGAACGCTCACTGCAGAGGAGAGGCTGCCACTCCTCTGTCGGGAGCTGGACCGGTACCGCCTGGATCTATGCGGCATTCAGGAGGTCCGGTGGACCGGCTCTGGCTCCTGCCACCATGAGGGGTGGACAGTTCTCTACTCGGGGCAGCAGACTGCCAAACAACAGGGTGTGGGTCTTCTTTTGAACAAAAGAATGAAGGGGGCGTGGGAGCGTGGCGGTGAGGTGTGGGAAGCTGTAAGCCCCAGGCTACTTTGGGCTCGCCTTCCCATCAACCGGAGGCGAGGAATGGTGGTCGTGGTTACTTATGCCCCCACCGAAGATGAACATCCGTGGAGGGATGCAGGCAAAGCCGATGAGTCAGATGCCTTCTATGACCTCCTGTCACAGGTGCTGGCTAAAGTGGCCCCTCGGGATAGAGTCATCATGTTGGGTGACTTCAATGCCCGAGTTGGTCATGATACTGGCACCTGGCCTGGAGTGATTGGAGGGCATGGGCCAGATCAGCTCAATAACAACGGTAGGAGGCTGCTAGATTTTTGTGCAGCCCATGGGCTTGTAATTACCAACACGCTGTTCCGGCATCGGCGCATCCACACAACATCATGGATGCATGCCGGGTCCAAGCAAGAACATCTGCTGGACTACATAGTGACGGACCAGCGAATGCGAGCCCATGTCCTTGACACCAGGACCTACCGTGGAGCTGATCTGCCCTCTGACCATCGACTAGTCATCTGTAAGATGCGCCTGCCATTCTTCCACTCCGGTGGTGGGTGTACACCCAGGACCCCATTCCAACCTAAAGTGGCCTGGTCTCAGTTATCTGATGAAAGTTGCAAGCGAGAATTTCATCATCGCTTGCGGCTGGGATTGGCATCGTCCCCGACTCCTCCTGATGTCGAGGGTAAATGGGCGAGGTTTAGGACTGTGACTCATGCAGCTGCAATGGCTGCTTTGGGTACGCGGTCCAGACCTCCCCAGACACCCTGGATGACAGAGGAGTTGTTCACGATGGTTGAGAAAAAGCGACAGGCCCACTGTCATCGGCTACAGAGTCCCACGTCAGAGAATGAGGAGGCTTACCGCAGCCTTCGCTCGGAGGTTCGGAGAGCCGTGAGGCGCTGCAAGGATGGGTGGTGGTCGCGGGTTGCTGAGGAGATGGAGTCTGCCTCAGTGGCCCGTGATCACAAATCTCTATTTAACTCCATCAAAAAAGTAACCTGCAGCGCCACACCTATTACCATCATTAGGGGAAAAAACGGCGATCCAATTTCCGACCCCCAGGAACAGGTTCGCAGATTTGCTGAGCATTTCTGTGAGGTCCTGGGGGAGGGAAAATCCCTCAGCCAGGAAAACATCGTGGCACAAAGTGAGGATGACCCTGCTGAGGCTGCGGTGCCTCAAATATTGGATGAAGTCACCCCCTGTGAGTGGCTGGCTGAGGTGCCATCTGCTGAGGAAGTATTGAAGGCGATCCGGAGTCTGAGACCAGGAAAGGCAGCGGGCAGAGATGATCTTCCAAGCGAAATGCTGAGGGAGGGTGGCGTTTGTGCACAGACTGCCCTATATGACATCATAACAACAGTCTGGACCACTGGACGGGTTCCGCAGGATTGGAAGGATGCCCTGGTGGTCCCCCTTTTTAAGAAGGGGGACCGCACAGACTGTAACAACTACAGGGGCATCTCACTCCTCAGTGTGCCGGGAAAGGTCCTGGCAAGGATTATTCAGCATCGCCTTGCCAGGCACGCTGAGGAGAGGCTTGCGGAGCCCCAATGCGGTTTCAGGAAAGGGCGGTCCTGCACAGATGCCATATTTTCTGTCCGTCTGCTACAGCAGAGGTGTAGGGAATTCCAACAAGACCTACATCTCTGCTTTATTGACCTGGTCAAGGCCTATGATACCATCAGTAGGCCTGGGCTCTGGGTCGTTCTTCGTGCTTTTGGAGTACCTGACCCTCTGCTCACGATCATTAAGGACCTTCATGATGGTGAGCGGGCCCGGGTAAAACTACGTGGCCGGGAGTCAGAGCCATTCCCTGTACACCTTGGGGTGCGACAGGGATGTCCTCTGGCTCCCACATTATTTAACATCTATTTTGACCACGTAGTTCGTGAAGCCTTCAATAGCTGTACCGGGGGAATCTCCATATGGTACAGATATAATGGGAGGCTAATCGATGCCCGGGTGCGGTCAAGGGATGGCTCCCTATTGCTCAACCACGTTATGTATGCTGATGACTTGGTAATAGCTGCTCAGTCAGAGGAGGAGTTGGAGACGCTGCTGCTGAGACTGGAGCGTGCCACTAAGAGGTGGGGCCTTACCATCAGCCCCACCAAAACCAAGCACCTGCCTGGGTATTTTGTACCATCGGACACTCCACCCCCACAACTCCCAATCGGTGATGGGGCAGTTGTGGAGAGAGTGGAGAGTTTCCCATACCTGGGCAGTGTGCTTATGACTGGCACCAGTTTAACCGCAGAGGTCTCACTCCGAATCAGTCGAGCGGCAATATCTTTTCATCGGTTGCGTAACGCTGTGTGGAAGCTACCTGGTCTGTCGCTCCGCACTAAGCTTCAGGTCTTCTCGGCCACGGTCATTCCCTCCCTTCTCTACGCTTGCGAAACGTGGACCCCCCTAATGGAACATCTTCGCCGGTTAGAAACATTTAGGCTGGCCTGCCTACGATCCATCCTGGGTTTAACCAGACTGGATTGTGTGAGGAGCTCACAAATCCTTGAAAGATCTGGGCAGGGTCCCATCGGTGAGCTCCTCCGGCAGGCAAGGCTGCGATGGCTGGGTCATGTAGCCCGCATGCCCAGCCACCGCATGCCGAAACAGCTTTTGTTTGGCCGGATTGAGGGGGCTAAGCGGGCGCGGCACGGGCTAGAGAAGAGATGGAGTGATGTGGTACAGGAGGACGTGGAGCTGAGTGGACTTGCCGATGACTGGTACCAGCGGTGTCAAGATCGGCCTCTGTGGAGGAGGCTCGTGAAGGATGCTACTGGGCAGTTGGAGGCAGTCGCCCTCCAACAACAACGGAGGGCGGAGGAGCGACGCTCACAACAGCGAGCGGAGCGCCGGGTGGCTAAAGCACAGCAGGTTGGCACAGTAGGGGGCACAGGTGGTGCATCAGCCAGTCATCTCAGTCAGTCGACCCGTGGCACCTGGGTCTGCCCCGTGACCTCCTGCCAGCGGGCGTTCGACACTTCACGTGGCCTCAGGGTGCACATAGCCTGGCACAAGCGTCGTGGTGACGTCACCGCCACTTAGTGGCGAATGGCGGTTGTTGTTGTTGTTGATGTGTGTGTGTCTGTGTCTCTATTAACGTCTCTTTTTCCCATTATCTCGTCACCCAGAACTCCCGAGTCTAAAGTTCCATCTCACGCACTCATTATCTCTCTCTATCTCTCTCTATCTATCTCTCTCTGCCTCTCTCTCTCTACCCCCCTCTCTCTCTCTCTACCTCTCTCTACCTCTCTCTACCCCCCTCTCTCTCTACCCCCCTCTCTCTCTACCCCCCCCCCCCTCTCTCTACCCCCCTCTCTCTCTAAGCAAACGGCGACCTTGGACGTTGTGAACCCCACGGAAAAAGAAAAACAGCGGCAGTTGGAGTTGCCGTGGAATCAACACCGCCCATAGACTCAGCACTGCCATAGACTCAGCACTGTCATAGACTCAGCACTGTCATAGACTCAGCACTGCCACCCATAGACTCAGCACTGTCATAGACTCAGCACTGCCACCCATAGACTCAGCACTGTAACCCATAGACTCAGCACTGTCACCCATAGACTCAGCACTGTCACTCATAGACTCAGCACTGTCACCCATAGACTCAGCACTGTCATAGACTCAGCACTGTCACCCATAGACTCAGCACTGTCACCCATAGACTCAGCACTGTCATAGACTCAGCACTGTCATAGACTCAGCACTGTCACCCATAGACTCAGCACTGTCATAGACTCAGCACTGTCATAGACTCAGCACTGTCATAGACTCAGCACTGTCACCCATAGACTCAGCACTGTCACCCATAGACTCAGCACTGTCACCCATAGACTCAGCACTGTCACCCATAGACTCAGCACTGTCATAGACTCAGCACTGTCATAGACTCAGCACTGTCATAGACTCAGCATTGCACCCATAGACTCAGCACTGTCACCCATAGACTCAGCACTGTCATAGACTCAGCACTGTCATAGACTCAGCACTGCACCCATAAACTCAGCACTGTCATAGACTCAGCACTGTCACCCATAGACTCAGCACTGTCATAGACTCAGCACTATCACCCATAGACTCAGCACTGTCATAGACTCAGCACTGTCATAGACTCAGCACTGCACCCATAGACTCAGCACTGTCATAGACTCAGCACTGTCATAGACTCAGCACTGCCATAGACTCAGCACTGTCATGGACTCAGCACTGTCATAGACTCAGCACTGCCATAGACTCAGCACTGTCATGGACTCAGCACTGTCATAGACTCAGCACTGCACCCATAGACTTAGCACTGCTACCCATAGACTCAGCACTGTCATAGACTCAGCACTGTCACCCATAGACTCAGCACTGTCACCCATAGACTCAGCACTGTCATAGACTGAGCACTGTCATAGACTCAGCACTGTCACCCATAGACTCAGCACTGTCATAGACTCAGCACTGTCACCCATAGACTCAGCACTGTCATAGACTCAGCACTGTCATAGACTCAGCACTGCCATAGACTCAGCACTGTCATGGACTCAGCACTGTCATAGACTCAGCACTGCACCCATAGACTTAGCACTGCTACCCATAGACTCAGCACTGTCATAGACTCAGCACTGTCACCCATAGACTCAGCACTGTCACCCATAGACTCAGCACTGTCATAGACTGAGCACTGTCATAGACTCAGCACTGCACCCATAGACTCAACACTGTCATAGACTGAGCACTGTCATAGACTCAGCACTGTCACCCATAGACTCAGCACTGCCACCCATAGACTCAGCACTGCCACCCATAGACTCAGCACTGCCACCCATAGACTCAGCACTGCCACCCATAGACTCAGCACTGTCACCCATAGACTCAGCACTGTCAGCCATAGACTCAGCACTGTCACCCATAGACTCAGCACTGCCACCCATAGACTCAGCACTGTCATAGACTCAGCACTGTCACCCATAGACTCAGCACTGTCATAGACTCAGCACTGTCACCCATAGACTCAGCACCGTCATAGACTCAGCACTGTCATAGACTCAGCACTGTCATAGACTCAGCACTGTCACCCATAGACTCAGCACTGCTACCCATAGACTCAGCACTGTCACCCATAGACTCAGCACTGCCACCCATTGATTCAGCACTGTCACCCATAGACTCAGCACTGCTACTCATAGACTCAGCACTGTCACCCATAGACTCAGCACTGCCACCCATAGACTCAGCACTGCTACCCATAGACTCAGCACTGTTATGGACTCAGCACTGTCACCCATAGACTCAGCACTGCCACCCATAGACTCAGCACTGCTACCCATAGACTCAGCACTGCCACCCATAGACTCAGCACTGCTACCCATAGACTCAGCACTGTTATAGACTCAGCACTGCCACCCATAGACTCAGCACTTCCACCCATAGACTCAGCACTGCCATAGACTCAGCACTGTCACCCATAGACTCAGCACTGCCATAGACTCAGCACTGTCACCCATAGACTCAGCACTGCTACCCATAGACTCAGCACTGCCACCCATAGACTCAGGACTGCCACCCATAGACTCAGCACTGCCATAGACTCAGCACTGCCATCCATAGACTCAGCACTGCCACCCATTGACTCTGCACTGTCACCCATAGACTCAGCACTGCCACCCATAGACTCAGCACTGTCACCCATAGACTCAGCACTGTCATAGACTCAGCACTGTCACCCATAGACTCAGCACTGCCACACATCGAAACAGATGTTAAATAATGTGGGAGCCAGAGGACATCCCTGTCGCACCCCAAAGTGAACAGGGAATAGCTCCGACTCCCGGCCCTAATGATCGTGTGCAGAGGGTCAGGGACTCCGAAAGCACGAAGAACAACCAAGAGCCCAGCCCTACTGATGGTATTATAGGCCTTGAGCAGACTGAGGCTCCCACAGGGTTCAGTGTTAATCAGTGAGACTCACAGAGCCAGAATAAGGCTCCCACAGGGTTCAGTGTTAATCAGTGAGACTCATAGAGCCAGACTAAGGCTCCCACAGGGTTAAGTGTTAATCAGTGAGGCTCACAGAGCCAGACTAAGGCTGCCACAGGGTTCACTGTTAATCACTGAGGCTCACAGAGCCAGACTAAGGCTCCCACAGGGTTTAGTGTTAATCAGTGAGGCTCATAGAGCCAGACTAAGGCTGCCACAGGGTTCAGTGTTAATCAGTGAGACTCACAGAGCCAGAGTAAGGCTGCCACAGGGTTCAGTGTTAATCAGTGCGACTCACAGAGCCAGACTAAGGCTCCCACAGGGTTCAGTGTTAATCAGTGAGACTCACAGAGCCAGACTAAGGCTCCCACAGGGTTCAGTGTTAATCAGTGAGACTCACAGAGCCAGACTAAGGCTCCCACAGGGTTCAGTGTTAATCAGTGAGACTCACAGAGCCAGACTAAGACTCCCACAGGGTTCAGTGTTAATCAGGGAGACTCACAGAGCCAGACTAAGGCTCCCACAGGGTTCAGTGTTAATCAGTGAGGCTCACAGAGCCAGACTAAGGCTCCCACATGATTCAGTGTTAATCAGTGAGACTCAGAGCCAGACAGAGGCTCCCACAGGGTTCAGTGTTAATCAGTGAGGCTCACAGAGCCAGACTAAGGCTCCCACAGGGTTCAGTGTTAATCAGTGAGACTCACAGAGCCAGACTAAGGCTGCCACAGGGTTCAGTGTTAATCAGTGAGGCTCACAGAGCCAGACTAAGGCTCCCACAGGGTTCAGTGTTAATCAGTGAGACTCACAGAGCCAGACTAAGGCTGCCACAGGGTTCAGTGTTAATCAGTGAGGCTCACAGAGCCAGACTAAGGCTCCTACAGGGTTCAGTGTTAATCAGTGAGACTCACAGAGCCAGACTGAGGCTCCCACAGGGTTCAGTGTTAATCAGTGAGACTCACAGAGCCAGACTAAGGCTGCCACAGGGTTCAGTGTTAATCAGTGAGGCTCACAGAGCCAGACTAAGGCTCCCACAGGGTTCAGTGTTAATCAGTGAGACTCACAGAGCCAGACTAAGGCTCCCACAGGGTTCAGTGTTAATCAGTGAGACTCACAGAGCCAGACTAAGGCTCCCACAGGGTTCAGTGTTAATCACTGAGACTCACAGAGCCAGACTAAGGCTGCCACAGGGTTCAGTGTTAATCAGTGAGACTCACAGAGCCAGACTAAGGCTGCCACAGGGTTCAGTGTTAATCAGTGAGGCTCACAGAGCCAGTCTAAGGCTCCCACAGGGTTCAGTGTTAATCAGTGAGGCTCACAGAGCCAGACTAAGGCTGCCACAGGGTTCAGTGTTAATCAGTGAGGCTCACAGAGCCAGACTAAGGCTCCCACAGGGTTCAGTGTTAATCAGTGAGACTCACAGAGTCAGACTAAGGCTCCCACATGGTTCAGTGTTAATCAGGCAGACTCACAGAGCCAGACTAAGGCTCCCACAGGGTTCAGTGTTAATCAGTGCGACTCACAGAGCCAGACTAAGACTCCTACAGGGATCAGTGTTAATCAGTGCGACTCACAGAGCCAGACTAAGACTCCTACAGGGTTCAGTGTTAATCAGTGAGACTCACAGAGCCAGACTAAGACTCCCACAGGGTTCAGTGTTAATCAGTGAGGCTCACAGAGCCAGACTAAGACTCTCACAGGGTTCAGTGTTAATCAGTGCGACTCACAGAGCCAGACTAAGGCTGCCACAGGGTTCAGTGTTAATCAGTGAGGCTCACAGAGCCAGACTAAGGCTCCCACAGGGTTCAGTGTTAATCAGTGAGGCTCACAGAGCCAGACTAAGGCTCCCACAGGGTTCAGTGTTAATCAGTGAGACTCACAGAGCCAGACTAAGACTCTCACAGGGTTCAGTGTTAATCAGTGCGACTCACAGAGCCAGACTGAGGCTCCCACAGGGTTCAGTGTTAATCAGTGAGACTCACAGAGCCAGACTAAGACTCCCACAGGGTTCAGTGTTAATCAGTGAGACTCACAGAGCCAGACTAAGACTCCCACAGGGTTCAGTGTTAATCACTGAGGCTCACAGAGCCAGACTAAGGCTGCCACAGGGTTCACTGTTAATCAGTAAGACTCACAGAGCCAGACTGAGGCTCCCACAGGGTTCAGTGTTAATCAGTGAGACTCACAGAGTCAGACTAAGGCTGCCACAGGGTTCAATGTTATTGCCGTTATGATGCTGATCTCAGCAGGTGATGATGATGGGTGTGTTAGAGGCCGTATAAGGCACGTGAGTGCATAAGTGTGTGTGAGTGAGTGTGGGTCTATGAGTGAGTGAGTGTGAGTGAGTGTGAGTGAGTATGGGTCTATGAGTGTGTGTGAGTGTGTGTGAGTGAGTGAGTGTGAGTGAGTATGGGTCTATGAGTGTGTGTGAGTGAGTGTGAGTGAGTGTGTGTGAGTGAGTGTGAGTGAGTATGGGTCTATGAGTGTGTGTGAGTGAGTGTGAGTGAGTATGGGTCTATGAGTGTGTGTGAGTGAGTATGGGTCTATGAGTGTGTGTGAGTGTGTGTGAGTGAGTGTGAGTGAGTATGGGTCTATGAGTGTGTGTGAGTGAGTATGTGTGAGTGAGTGTGAGTGAGTATGGGTCTATGAGTGTGTGTGAGTGAGTATGGGTCTATGAGTGTGTGTGAGTGAGTGTGTGTGAGTGTGGGTCTATGAGTGTGAGTGAGTGTGTGTGAGTGAGTGTGGGTGAGTGTGGGTGTATGCGTGTGTGAGTGTGTGAGTGTGAGTGAGTATGGGTCTATGAGTGTGTGTGAGTGAGTATGGGTCTATGAGTGTGTGTGAGTGAGTGTGTGTGAGTGAGTGTGAGTGAGTGTGGGTCTATGAGTGTGTGTGAGTGAGTATGGGTCTATGAGTGTGTGTGAGTGAGTATGGGTCTATGAGTGTGTGTGAGTGAGTGTGTGTGAGTGTGTGTGAGTGAGTATGGGTCTATGAGTGTGTGTGAGTGAGTGTGAGTGAGTATGGGTCTATGAGTGTGTGTGAGTGAGTATGGGTCTATGAGTGTGTGTGAGTGAGTATGGGTCTATGAGTGTGTGTGTGAGTGTGTGTGAGTGAGTGTGAGTGAGTATGGGTCTATGAGTGTGTGTGAGTGAGTATGGGTCTATGAGTGTGTGTGAGTGAGTATGGGTCTATGAGTGTGTGTGAGTGAGTATGGGTCTATGAGTGTGTGTGAGTGAGTATGGGTCTATGAGTGTGTGTGAGTGTGTGTGAGTGTGTGTGAGTGAGTATGTGTGTGTGAGTGAGTATGGGTCTATGAGTGTGTGTGAGTGAGTATGGGTCTATGAGTGTGTGTGAGTGAGTATGGGTCTATGAGTGTGTGTGAGTGAGTATGGGTCTATGAGTGTGTGTGAGTGTGTGTGAGTGTGTGTGAGTGAGTATGGGTCTATGAGTGTGTGTGAGTGAGTATGTGTGAGTGAGTGTGAGTGAGTATGGGTCTATGAGTGTGTGTGAGTGAGTATGGGTCTATGAGTGTGTGTGAGTGAGTGTGTGTGAGTGTGGGTCTATGAGTGTGAGTGAGTGTGTGTGAGTGAGTGTGGGTGAGTGTGGGTGTATGCGTGTGTGAGTGTGTGAGTGTGAGAGTGTGGGTGGGTGAGTGTATGAGTGTGAGTGTGTGTGAGTGCATGTGAGTGCATAAGTGTGTATGAGTGAGTATGGGTCTATGAGTGTGTGTGAGTGAGTGTGTGTGAGTGAGTGTGAGTGAGTGTGGGTGTATGCGTGTGTGAGTGAGTGTGGGTGTATGCGTGTGTGAGTGTGTGAGTGTGAGAGTGTGGGTGGGTGAGTGTATGAGTGTGAGTGTGTGTGAGTGCATGTGAGTGCATAAGTGTGTGTGAGCGTGTATGAGTGTTAGTGTGTATGAGTGAGTGTGTGTGTGAGTGTATATGAGTGTGAGTGAGTGTATGAGTGTGAGTGAGTGTATGAGTGTGTGTGAGTGTGTATGAGTGTTAGTGTGTGAGTGTGTATGAGTGAGTGTGTGTGTGAGTGTATATGAGTGTGAGTGAGTGTATGAGTGTGAGTGAGTGTATGAGTGTGTGTGAGTGAGTGTGTATGAGTGTTAGTGTGTGAGTGTGTATGAGTGAGTGTGTGTGTATGAGTGTGAGTGAGTGTATGAGTGAGTGTGTGTGGCCTCAGGGTGCACATAGCCTGGCACAAGCGTCGTGGTGACGTCACCGCCACTTAGTGGCGAATGGCGGTTGTTGTTCTTGTGTGTGTTAGTGAGTGTGTATGAGTGAGTGTGTGTGTATGAGTGTGAGTGAGTGTATGAGTGTGTGTGAGTGTGTATGAGTGAGTGTGTGTGTTAGTGAGTGTGAGTGTGTATGAGTGTGTATGAGTGTGAGTGAGTGTGTATGAGTGTGTGTGAGTGTGAGTGAGTGTATGAGTGTGTGTGTGTGAGCGTCTGTGTGTGTGAGAGTGTATGAGTGTATATGAGTGTGAGTGAGTGTATGAGTGTGAGTGAGTGTGTGAATGTGAGTGTGTGTGAGTGAGAGTGTGAGTGTATGAGTGTGAGTGTATATGAGTGAGTGTGTGTGTTAGTGAGTGTGAGTGTGTATGAGTGTTAGTGAGTGTGTATGAGTGTGTATGAGTGTGTGTGAGTGTGAATGAGTGTGAGTGAGTGTATGAGTGTGAGTGAGTGTGTGAATGTGAGTGTGTGTGAGTGAGTGTGTGAGTGTATGAGTGTGTGTGTGTATGAGTGTGAGTGAGTGTATGAGTGTGAGTGAGTGTGTATGAGTGAATGTGTGTGAATGTGAGTGTGTGTGAGTGAGTGTGTGAGTGTATGAGTGTGAGTGAGTGTGTGAATGTGAGTGTGTGTGAGTGAGTGTGTATGAGTGTTAGTGTGTGAGTGTGTATGAGTGAGTGTGTGTGTATGAGTGTGAGTGAGTGTGAGAGTGTATGAGTGTGTATGAGTGTGAATGAGTGTATATGAGTGTGAGTGTGTATGAGTGTGAGTGAGTGTGTGAATTAAACTGAAATATGTAACAACTAAGCTTGTGCCGGAGGCCCCGGGGGGCCAGGCGTCTATGAGGAGGGCATGGGCCAGATCAGCTCAATAACAACGGTAGGAGGCTGCTAGATTTTTGTGCAGCCCATGGGCTTGTAATTACCAACACGCTGTTCCGGCATCGGCGCATCCACACAACATCATGGATGCATGCCGGGTCCAAGCAAGAACATCTGCTGGACTACATAGTGACGGACCAGCGAATGCGAGCCCATGTCCTTGACACCAGGACCTACCGTGGAGCTGATCTACCCTCTGACCATCGACTAGTCATCTGTAAGATGCGCCTGCCATTCTTCCACTCCGGTGGTGGGTGTACACCCAGGACCCCATTCCAACCTAAAGTGGCCTGGTCTCAGTTATCTGATGAAAGTTGCAAGCGAGAATTTCATCATCGCTTGCGGCTGGGATTGGCATCGTCCCCGACTCCTCCTGATGTCGAGGGTAAATGGGCGAGGTTTAGGACTGTGACTCATGCAGCTGCAATGGCTGCTTTGGGTATGCGGTCCAGACCTCCCCAGACACCCTGGATGACAGAGGAGTTGTTCACGATGGTTGAGAAAAAGCGACAGGCCCACTGTCATCGGCTACAGAATCCCACGTCAGAGAATGAGGAGGCTTACCGCAGCCTTCGCTCGGAGGTTCGGAGAGCCGTGAGGCGCTGCAAGGATGGGTGGTGGTCGCGGGTTGCTGAGGAGATGGAGTCTGCCTCAGTGGCCCGTGATCACAAATCTCTATTTAACTCCATCAAAAAAGTAACCTGCAGCGCCACACCTATTACCATCATTAGGGGAAAAAACGGTGATCCAATTTCCGACCCCCAGGAACAGGTTCGCAGATTTGCTGAGCATTTCTGTGAGGTCCTGGGGGAGGGAAAATCCCTCAGCCAGGAAAACATCGTGGCACAAAGTGAGGATGACCCTGCTGAGGCTGCGGTGCCTCAAATATTGGATGAAGTCACCCCCTGTGAGTGGCTGGCTGAGGTGCCATCTGCTGAGGAAGTATTGAAGGCGATCCGGAGTCTGAGACCAGGAAAGGCAGCGGGCAGAGATGATCTCCCAAGCGAAATGCTGAGGGAGGGTGGCGTTTGTGCACAGACTGCCCTATATGACATCATAACAACAGTCTGGACCACTGGACGGGTTCCGCAGGATTGGAAGGATGCCCTGGTGGTCCCCCTTTTTAAGAAGGGGGACCGCACAGACTGTAACAACTACAGGGGCATCTCACTCCTCAGTGTGCCGGGAAAGGTCCTGGCAAGGATTATTCAGCATCGCCTTGCCAGGCACGCTGAGGAGAGGCTTGCGGAGCCCCAATGCGGTTTCAGGAAAGGGCGGTCCTGCACAGATGCCATATTTTCTGTCCGTCTGCTACAGCAGAGGTGTAGGGAATTCCAACAAGACCTACATCTCTGCTTTATTGACCTGGTCAAGGCCTATGATACCATCAGTAGGCCTGGGCTCTGGGTCGTTCTTCGTGCTTTTGGAGTACCTGACCCTCTGCTCACGATCATTAAGGACCTTCATGATGGTGAACGGGCCCGGGTAAAACTACGTGGCCGGGAGTCAGAGCCATTCCCTGTACACCTTGGGGTGCGACAGGGATGTCCTCTGGCTCCCACATTATTTAACATCTATTTTGACCACGTAGTTCGTGAAGCCTTCAATAGCTGTACCGGGGGAATCTCCATATGGTACAGATATAATGGGAGGCTAATCGATGCCCGGGTGCGGTCAAGGGATGGCTCCCTATTGCTCAACCACGTTATGTATGCTGATGACTTGGTAATAGCTGCTCAGTCAGAGGAGGAGTTGGAGACGCTGCTGCTGAGACTGGAGTGTGCCACTAAGAGGTGGGGCCTTACCATCAGCCCCACCAAAACTAAGCACCTGCCTGGGTATTTTGTACCATCGGACACTCAACCCCCACAACTCCCAATCGGTGATGGGGCAGTTGTGGAGAGAGTGGAGAGTTTCCCATACCTGGGCAGTGTGCTTATGACTGGCTCCAGTTTAACAGCAGAGGTCTCACTCCGAATCAGTCGAGCAGCAATATCTTTTCATCGGTTGCGTAACGCTGTGTGGAAGCTACCTGGTCTGTCGCTCCGCACTAAGCTTCAGGTCTTCTCGGCCACGGTCATTCCCTCCCTTCTCTACGCTTGCGAAACGTGGACCCCCCTAATGGAACATCTTCGCCGGTTAGAAACATTTAGGCTGGCCTGCCTACGATCCATCCTGGGTTTAACCAGACTGGATTGTGTGAGGAGCTCACAAATCCTTGAAAGATCTGGGCAGGGTCCCATCGGTGAGCTCCTCCGGCAGGCAAGGCTGCGATGGCTGGGTCATGTAGCCCGCATGCCCAGCCACCGCATGCCGAAACAGCTTTTGTTTGGCCGGATTGAGGGGGCTAAGCGGGCGCGGCACGGGCTAGAGAAGAGATGGAGTGATGTGGTACAGGAGGACGTGGAGCTGAGTGGACTTGCCGATGACTGGTACCAGCGGTGTCAAGATCGGCCTCTGTGGAGGAGGCTCGTGAAGGATGCTACTGGGCAGTTGGAGGCAGTCGCCCTCCAACAACAACGGAGGGCGGAGGAGCGACGCTCACAACAACGAGCGGAGCGCCGGGTGGCTAAAGCACAGCAGGTTGGCACAGTAGGGGGCACAGGTGGTGCATCAGCCAGTCATCTCAGTCAGTCGACCCGTGGCACCTGGGTCTGCCCCGTGACCTCCTGCCAGCGGGCGTTCGACACTTCACGTGGCCTCAGGGTGCACATAGCCTGGCACAAGCATCGTGGTGACGTCACCGCCACTTAGTGGCGAATGGCGGTTGTTGTTGTTGTGTGAGTGTATGAGTGTGAGTGTGTATGAGTGAGTGTGAATGAGTGTGTATGAGTGTATATGAGTGTGAGTGAGTGTATGAGCGTGAGTGAGTGTGTGAATGTGAGTGTGTGTGAGTGAGTGTGTGAGTGTATGAGTGTGTGTGTGTATGAGTGTGAGTGAGTGTATGAGTGTGAGTGAGTGTGTGAATGTGAGTTTGTGTGAGTGAGTGTGTGAGTGTATGAGTGTGAGTGAGTGTGTGAATGTGAGTGTGTGTGAGTGAGTGTGTATGAGTGTTAGTGTGTGAGTGTGTATGAGTGAGTGTGTGTGTATGAGTGTGAGTGAGTGTGAGAGTGTATGAGTGTGTATGAGTGTGAATGAGTGTATGAGTGTGAGTGAGTGTGTGAATGTGAGTGTGTGTGAGTGAGTTTGTGAGTGTATGAGTGTGAGTGAGTGTGTGAATGTGAGTGTGTGTGAGTGAGTGTGTATGAGTGTTAGTGTGTGAGTGTGTATGAGTGAGTGTGTGTGTATGAGTGTGAGTGAGTGTGAGAGTGTATGAGTGTGTATGAGTGTGAATGAGTGTATGAGTGTGAGTGAGTGTGTGAATGTGAGTGTGTGTGAGTGAGTGTGTGAGTGTATGAGTGTGAGTGAGTGTGTGAATGTGAGTGTGTGTGAGTGAGTGTGTGTGAGTGTGTGTGAGTGAGTGTGTGAGTGTATGAGTGTGAGTGAGTGTATGAGTGTGTGTGAGTGTGTGTGAGTGAGTGTATGAGTGTGAGTGAGTGTGTGAATGTGAGTGTGTGTGAGTGAGTGTGTGAGTGTATGAGTGTGTGTGTGTGTATGAGTGTGAGTGAGTGTATGAGTGTGAGTGAGTGTGTGAATGTGAGTGTGTGTGAGTGAGTGTGTGAGTGTATGAGTGTGAGTGAGTGTGTGAATGTGAGTGTGTGTGAGTGAGTGTGTATGAGTGTTAGTGTGTGAGTGTGTATGAGTGAGTGAGTGTATGAGTGTGAGTGAGTGTGAGAGTGTATGAGTGTGTATGAGTGTGAATGAGTGTATGAGTGTGAGTGAGTGTGTGAATGTGAGTGTGTGTGAGTGAGTGAGTGTATGAGTGTGAGTGAATGTGAGTGTGTGTGAGTGAGTGTATGAGTGTGAATGAGTGTGAGTGTGTATGAGTGTGAGTGAGTGTGTGAATGTGAGTGTGTGTGAGTGTGTGTGAGTGAGTGTGTGAGTGTATGAGTGTGAGTGAGTGTATGAGTGTGTGTGAGTGTGTGTGAGTGTGAATGAGTGTATGAGTGTGAGTGAGTGTGTGTGAATGTGAGTGTGTGCAGTGAGTGTGTGAGTGTGAGTGTGACGAATATCTGAATCGGTCCCGGGCCTCCCCTAGGTCGACTCAGCCTCAAATTAGTACCTGGTGCGGTGTGTAAACATCGCCACTGGGGAGACAAAGGCGGCCGGGCGTGGTGTTGGCCACCCACCCCCTCGTTTGCCAAAGTATCGGCAGCCTCCATGGGTGATTCTGCTACTGTCTATAAAAGCACTTGCCCCTACAGCCCTGTTGGAGGCTACCTGGGGGATCTTTGTCTTTGTGAGCTGAATCGAAAACTCTGTTGGTGTTTAACTCGGGGTTGGTCAGTGAACCTGTCACGTGGGCGTGTGGGGTGTGTGTGTGTGGGGTGTGTGTGGTGTGTGTGTGTGGGGTGTGTGTGGTGTGTGTGTGTGGGGTGTGTGGTGTGTGGGGTGTGTGTGTGTGTGTGGTGTGTGGTAGGTGTGGTGTGTGGGGTGTGTGGTGTGTGGTGTGTGTGGGGTGTGGGGTGTGGTGTGTGTGGGGGTGTGTGTGGTGTGCGGTGTGTTTGTGTGTGGTGTGTGGTGTGTGGGGTGTGTGGGGTGTGTGTGGTGTGTGTGTGTGTGGTGTGTGTGGGGTGTGTGTGGTGTGTGTGTGTGTGGTGTGTGTGTGGTGTGTGGTGTGTGGTGTGTGTGGTGTGTGTGTGGTGTGTGTGTGGGGGTGTGTGGGGTGTGTGTGGTGTGTGGGGTGTGGTGTGTGTGGTGTGTGTGGTGTGTGGTGTGTGTGTGGTGTGTGGTGTGTGTGTGGTGTGTGGTGTGTGTGGGGTGTGTGTGGTGTGTGTGTGGGGTGTGTGGGGTGTGTGTGGTGTGTGGGGTGTGGTGTGTGTGGTGTGTGTGGTGTGTGGTGTGTGTGTGGTGTGTGTGTGGTGTGTGTGTGGTGTGTGTGGTGTGTGTGTGGTGTGTGTGGTGTGTGGTGTGTGGTGTGTGTGTGTGGTGTGTGTGGTGTGTGTGGTGTGTGTGTTGTGTGTGTGGTGAGGGTGGTGTGTGTGGTGTGTGTGTTGGTGTGTGTGGTGTGTGTGTGGGGGTGTGTGGTGTGTGTGGTGTGTGGTGTGTGTGTGTGGTGTGTGTGGTGTGTGTGGTGTGTGTGTTGTGTGTGTGCGGTGTGTGTGGTGTGTGTGTGTGGGATGTGTGGTGTGTGTGTGGGTGTGTGTGTGGTGTGTGGGGGTGTGTGTGTGGTGTGTGTATGTGTGTGTGTGGGGGTGTGTGTGTGTGGTGTGTGTGTGTGTGTGTGTGTGGTGTGTGTGTGTGGTGTGTGTGTGTGGTGTGTGGGGTGTGTGTGGGGTGTGTGTGGTGTGTGTGGTGTGTGTGTGTGTGGGGTGTGTGTGGTGTGTGTGTGGGGGTGTGTGGGGTGTGTGTGGTGTGTGGTGTGTGTGGTGTGTGGGCGTGTGTGGTGTGTGGTGTGTGTGGGGTGTGTGTGTGTGTGTGTGGGGTGTGTGGTGTGTGTGTGTGGTGTGTGGGGTGTGTGTGGTGTGTGGGGTGTTTGGTGTGTGGTGTGTGGGGTGTGTGTGGGGTGTGGTGTGTAGGGTGTGTGGTGTGTGTGTGGGGTGTGTGGTGTGTGTGTGTGTGTGTGTGGGGTGTGTGTGGTGTGTGTGGTGTGTGTAGGGTGTGTGTGTGTGGTGTGTGGTGTGTGGGGGTGTGTGGTGTGTGTGGGGTGTGGTGTGTGTGGTGTGTGGTGTGTGTGGTGTGTGGTGTGTGTGTGTGGTGTGTGTGTGGTGTGTGGGGTGTGTGTGGTGTGTGGGGTGTTTGGTGTGTGGTGTGTGGGGTGTGTGTGGGTGTGGTGTGTAGGGTGTGTGGTGTGTGTGTGGGGTGTGTGGTGTGTGTGGTGTGTGTGTGTGGGGGTGTGTGTGGTGTGTGTGGTGTGTGTTGGGTGTGTGTGTGTGGTGTGTGGTGTGTGGGGTGTGTGGTGTGTGTGGGGTGTGGTGTGTGTGGTGTGTGGTGTGTGTGGTGTGTGGTGTGTGTGTGTGGTGTGTGTGGGTGTGTGGTGTGTGTTGGTGTGTGGTGTGTGTGGTGTGTGGTGTGTGTGGTGTGTGGTGTGTGGGGGTGTGTGTGGTGTGTGTGTGTGGTGTGTGGTGTGTGTGGTGTGTGTGTGTGGTGTGTGTGTGGTGTGTGTGGTGTGTGGTGTGTGGTGTGTGGTGTGTGTGGGGGTGTGGTTGTGTGTGTGTGGTAGTGTGGTGGTGTGTGTGGTGTGTGTGTGTGGTGTGTGGTGTGTGTGGTGTGTGTGGTGTGTGTGGTGTGTGGTGTGTGGTGTGTGTGGTGTGTGGTGTGTGTGGTGGTGTGGTGTGTGGTGTGTGTGGGGGTGTGTGGTCTGTGTGGTGTGTGTGTGGAGTGTGTAGTGTGTGTGGGTGTGGTGTGTGTGTGTGGTGTGTGTGGGGTGTGTGGTGGTGGTGTGTGTGGGGTGTGTGTGTGGTGTGTGGTGTGTGGTGTGTGTGTGGGGGTGTGTGGTGTGTGTGTGTGGTGTGTGTGGTGTGTGTGTGTGGTGTGTGTGTGGTGTGTGGTGTATGTGTGGTGTGTGTGTGGGGTGTGTGTGGTGTGTGTGTGTGTGTGTGTGGTGTGTGTGTGTGTGTGTGTGGTGTGTGGTGTGTGTGGTGTGTGTGGTGTGTGTGGTGTGTGGTGTGTGGTGTGTGTGGTGTGTGGTGTGTGTGGTGTGTGGTGTGTGGTGTGTGTGGGGGGTGTGTGGTCTGTGTGGTGTGTGTGTAGTGTGTGTGGTGTGTGTGGTGTGTGTGTGTGGTGTGGTGTGTTGGTGTGTGTGGTGTGTGTGGTGTGTGGTGTGTGGTGTGTGGTGTGTGTGGTGTGTGTGGTGTGTGTGGTGTGTGGTGTGTGGTGTGTGTGGTGTGTGGTGTGTGTGGTGTGTGGTGTGTGGTGTGTGTGGTGTGTGTGGTGTGTGTGGTGTGTGGTGTGTGGTGTGTGTGGGGTGTGTGGTCTGTGTGGTGTGTGTGTGGAGTGTGTAGTGTGTGTGTGTGTGGTGTGTGTGTGTGGTGTGTGTGGGGTGTGTGTGGTGTGGTGTGTGTGGGGTGTGTGTGGTGTGTGGTGTGTGGTGTGTGTGTGGGGGTGTTGGTGTGTGTGTGTGGTGTGTGTGGTGTGTGGTGTGTGGTGTGTGTGTGGTGTGTGGTGTATGTGTGGTGTGTGTGTGGGTTGTGTGGTGTGGTGTGTGTGGGGTGTGTGTGGTGTGTGGTGTGTGGTGTGTGTGGGGTGTGTGTGGGTGTGGTGTGTGGTGTGTGGTGTGTGTGTGTGGTGTGTGGTGTGTGGGGGGGTGTGTGGTGTGTGGTGT
>NW_027423357.1:223788-243788 GCF_048934315.1 Petromyzon marinus
TGTGGTGTGTGGGGTGTGTGTGTGGTGTGTGTGTGTGGTGTGTGTGTGGTGTGTGTGTGTGGGGTGTGTGGTATGTGTGGTGTGTGTGTGGGGTGTGTGGTGTGTGTGTGTGGTGTGTGTGGTGTGTGGGTGTGTGGTGTGTGTGGGGTGTGTGTGGTGTGTGTGTGGGGTGTGTGTGGTGTGTGTGGTGTGTGTGGGGTGTGTGGGGTGTGTGTGTGGTGTGTGGTGTGTGTGTGTGGTGTGTGTGTGTGATGTGTGTGGTGTGTGGGGTGTGGTGTGTGTGTGGTGTGTGTGTGTGGTGTGTGTGTGGTGTGTGGTGTGTGTGTGGTGTGTGTGTGGTGTGTGTGGTGTGTGTGGTGTGTGGTGTGTGGTGTGTGTGTGGGGTGTGTGTGGGTGGGGTGTGTGTGGTGTGTGTGGTGTGTGGGGGTGTGTGGTGTGTGCTGTGTGTGTGGTGTGTGTGTGTGGTGTGTGGTGGGTGTGTGTGTGTGTGGGGGGGTGTGTGTGGGTGGTGTGTGTGGGGGTGTGTGGGAGTGTTTGGGGTGTGTGTGGGTGTGTGTGGTGTGTGTATGGGGTGTGTGGGTGGGGTGTGTGGGGTGTGTGTTGGGTGTGTGTGGTGTGCTTGTGTGTGTGGTGTGTGTGGGTGTGTGTGTGTGGGTGGGGTGTGTGTGGTGTGTGTGTGATGTGTGTGGGGTGTGTGTGTGTGGGTGTGGTGTGTGTGTGGGTGGGGTGTCTATGGGGTGTGTGGGTGTGTGTGTGAGGTGTGTGTGGTGTGTGTGGTGTGTGGGGTGTGTGGTGTGGTGTGTGTGGGGTGTGGTGTGTGTGGTGTGTGGTGTGTGTGTGTGGTGTGTGGTGTGTGTGGTGTGTGTGTGGGTGGTGTGGTGTGGTGTGGTGTGTGTGGTGTGTGTGGTGTGTGGTGTGTGTGTGGGTGTGTGGTGTGTGTGGTGTGTGTGTGGTGCGTGTGGTGTGGTGTGTGGTGTGTGGTGTGTGTGTGTGTGGGGTGTGTGTGGTGTGTGTTTGTGTGGGGTGTGTGTGGTGTGGTGTGTGTGGGGTGTGTGGTGTGTGTGTGGTGTGTGTGGTGTGTGTGGTGTGTAGGGTGTGTGTGTGTGGGGTGTGTGGTGTGTGTGGGGTGTGTGGTGGGTGTGGTGTGTGTGTGTAGGGTGTGTGTGTGGGGTGTGTGGTGTGTGTGTGGGGCGTGTGTGTGTGGGGGTGTGTGTGTGTGGGGTGTGTGGTGTGTGTGTGTGGTGTGTGTGGGGGTGTGTGTGTGGGGGTGTGTGGGGTGTGTGTGGTGTGTGTGGTGTGTGTGGTGTGTGTGTGTGTGGGGTGTGTGGGGTGTGGGGTGTGTGTGGTGTGTGTGTGGTGTGTGTGTGTGGGGTGTGTGGTGTGTGTGGTGTGTGTGTGTGTGGTGTGTGTGGTGTGTGTGTGTGGTGTGTGTGTGTGGTGTGTGTGTGGTGTGTGGTGTGTGTGTGTGTGGTGTGTGTGGTGTGTGTGTGTGTGGTGTGTGTAGTGTGTGTGTGTGGTGTGTGTGTGTGGTGTGTGTGTGGTGTGTGGTGTGTGTGTGTGTGGTGTGTGTGGTGTGTGTGTGTGGTGTGTGTGTGTGGGGTGTGGTGTGTGGTGTGTGTGGTGTGTGTGGGGTGTGTGGTGTGTGTGTGGTGTGTGTGGTGTGTGTGTGTGTGTGTGGTGTGGTGTGTGTGGTGTGTGGTGTGTGTGGTGTGTGTGTGTGGTGTGTGTGTGTGGGGTGTGGTGTGTGGTGTGTGTGGTGTGTGTGGGGTGTGTGGTGTGTGTGTGGGGTGTGTGTGTGGGGTGTGGTGTGTGGTGTGTGTGGGGTGTGTGGTGTGTGTGGGGTGTGTGTGTGTGGTGTGTGTGTGGTGTGGTGTGTGTGATGTGTGTGGTGTGTGGGGTGTGGTGTGTGTGTGGGGGTGTGTGTGGTGTGTGTGGTGGTGTGTGGTGTGTGTGGTGTGTGGTGTGTGTGGTGTGTGTGTGGGGTATGTGTGTGGGGTGTGTGGGTGGGGGTGTGTGTGGTGTGTGTGGTGTGTGGGGGTGTGTATGGTGTGTGTGGGGTGTGTGGTGGTGTGCTGTGTGTGTGGTGTGTGTGTGTGGTGTGTGGTGGGTGTGTGTGTGTGTGGGGGTGTGTGTGTGTGTGGGTGGTGTGTGTGGGGGTGTGTGGGAGTGTTTGGGTGTGTGTGTGTGTGTGTGTGGTGTGTGTATGGGGTGTGTGGGTGGGGTGTGTGGGGTGTGTGTTGGGTGTGTGTGGTGTGCTTGTGTGTGTGGTGTGTGTGGGTGTGTGTGTGTGGGTGGGGTGTGTGTGGTGTGTGTGTGTGGTGTGTGTGGGGTGTGTGTGTGTGGGTGTGATGTGTGTGGGTGGGGTGTCTATGGGGTGTGTGGGTGTGTGTGTGTGAGGTGCGTGTGGTGTGTGTGGGTGTGTGGGGATGACCCTGCTGAGGCTGCTGTGCCTCAAATATTGGAAGAAGAAGTCACCCCCTGTGAGTGGCTGGCTGAGGTGCCATCTGCTGAGGAAGTACTGAAGGCGATTCAGAGTCTGGGACCAGGAAAGGCACCGGGCTGAGATGATCTCCCAAGCGAAATGCTGAGGGAGGGTGCCGTTTGTGCACAGACTGCCCTACATGACATCATAACAACAGTCTGGACCACTGGACGGGTTCCGCAGGATTGGAAGGATGCCCTGCTGGTCCCCCTCTTTAAGAAGGGGGACCGCACAGACTGTAACAACTACAGGGGCATCTCACTCCTCAGTGTGCCGGGAAAGGTCCTGGCTAGGATTATTCAACATCGCCTTGCTAGGCACGCTGAGGAGAGGCTTACGGAGCCCCAATGCGGTTTCAGGAAAGGGCGGTCCTGCACAGATGCCATAATTTACGTCCGTCTGCTACAGCAGAGGTGTAGGGAATTCCAACAAGACCTACATCTCTGCTTTATTGACCTGGTCAAGGCCTATGATACCATCAGTAGGCCTGGGCTCTGGGTTGTTCTTCGTGCTTTTGGAGTCCCTGACCCTCTGCTCACGATCATTAAGGACCTTCATGATGGTGAGCGGGCCCGGGTAAAACTACGTGGCCGGGAGTCAGAGCCATTCCCTGTACACCTTGGGGTGCGACAGGGATGTCCTCTGGCTCCCACATTATTTAACATCTATTTTGACCACGTAGTTCGTGAAGCCTTCAGTAGCTGTACCGGGGGAATTTACATTTGGTACAGATACAATGGGAGGCTGATCGATGCCCGGGTGCGGTCAAGGGATGGCTCCCTATTGGTCAACCACGTTATGTATGCTGATGATTTGGTAATAGCTGCTCAGTCAGAGTAGGAGTTGGAGACGCTGCTGCTGAGACTGGAGCGTGCCACTAAGAGGTGGGGCCTTACCATCAGCCCCACCAAAACTAAGCACCTGCCTGGGTATTTTGTACCATCGGACACTCCACCCCCACAACTCCCAATCGGTGATGGGGCAGTTGTGGAGAGAGTGGAGAGTTTCCCATACCTGGGCAGTGTGCTTATGACTGGCTCCAGTTTAACAGCAGAGGTCTCACTCCGAATCAGTCGAGCGGCAATATCTTTTCATCGGTTGCGTAACGCTGTGTGGAAGCTACCTGGTCTGTCGCTCCGCACTAAGCTTCAGGTCTTCTCGGCCACGGTCATTCCCTCCCTTCTCTACGCTTGCGAAACGTGGACCCCCCTAATGGAACATCTTCGCCGGTTAGAAACATTTAGGCTGGCCTGCCTACGATCCATCCTGGGCTTAACCAGGCTGGATTGAATTTCGATTTAAAGCTTTCGTGACTGCAAGGATTCATCTTCGTTGGTTCTTTCGGTAAAGTCACCACGTAGAATGAGAATAAAATAATAAAATAACACGATAAAATTCTCACGACGTTTCGGCCACAACGCAAGCGGCCGTCTTCAGAGCTGTCGTCCCGACAGCTCTGTTACCTTTCACCTGAAGACGGCCGCTTGCGTTGTGGCCGAAACGTCGTGAGAATTTTATCATGTTATTTTATTATTTTCTTCTCATTCTACGTGACTTTACCGAAAGAACCAAAGAAGAACAGCCTGGATTGTGTGAGGAGCTCACAAATCCTTGAAAGATCTGGGCAAGGTCCCATCGGTGAGCTCCTCCGGCAGGCAAGGCTGCGTTGGCTGGGTCATGTAGCCCGCATGCCCAGCCACCGCATGCCGAAACAGCTTTTGTTCGGCCGGATCGAGGGGGCTAAATGGGCGCGGCACGGGCTAGAGAAGAGATGGAGTGACGTGGTACAGGAGGACGTGGAGCTGAGTGGGTCAGTGAGTAAGTTGGTGATTGAGCGGGTGAGTGAGTGAGTGGGTAAGTGGGTGAGTGAGTGGGTGAGTGGGTGAGTGATTGAGTGGATAAGTGGGTGAGTGAGTGTGAGTGAGTGAGTGGGTGAGTGGGTGAGTGAGTGGGTGAGTGAGTGAGTGGGTGAGTGAGTGGGTGAGTGAGTGGGTGGGTGAGTGGGTGAGTGGGTGAGTGGGTGAGTGAGTGGTTGAGTGAGTGGGTGAGTGAGTGGGTGAGTGAGTGAGTGGGTGAGTGGGTGAGTGAGTGGGTGAGTGAGTGGGTGAGTGAGTGGGTGAGTGAGTGAGTGGGTGAGTGAGTGAGTGAGTGGGTGAGTGGGTGACTGTATCTCGAGATCTCACAGACCCCTGCTGATGACGATGTTGTTGTTGATGATGATGATGACATTGTGAGCTCATGGCGGTTCAAGTTTATGAGCTGATTTAGGGCTGAGCGGACCTGGGGGAATCCCCGGACGGCTGATTCACGGATCGTAAATACTTGGGCGGGAGATTGTGGGTTTCGGTTCGGTCCACCACTAGGTCGGCTCGGCCTCAAATAACAACACAATCTCACCGTCTTACACACACACTCACCAACTCACTCACCCACTCACCCACCCACTCACCCTCTCACTCACCCATTCACTCACCCACTCACTCACCAATTCACTCAACCACTCATGGACCATCTCACTCACCAACTCACTCACCCACGCACCCTCTCACTCACCAACTCAATCACCCACCCACTCACCAACTCACTCACCCACTCACTCTCCATCTCACTTACCCACTCACCAACTCACTCACGCACTCACCCACCCACTCACCCTCTCACTCACCAACTCAATCACCCACCCACTCACCAACTCACTCACCCACTCACTTACCCACTCACCAACTCACTCACGCACTCACCCACCCACTCACCCTCTCACTCACCCACTCACTCACCCACTCACCCACTCACTCACCAATTCACTCAACCACTCATGGACCATCTCACTCACCAACTCACTCACCCACACACTCACCAACTCAATGACCCACCCACTCACCAACTGAATTACCCATTCACTCACCAACTCACTCATCCACCCACTCACTCACAATCTCACTTACCCACTCACTCACCAATTCACTCACCCACCCACTCACTCACCAAGTCACTCACTGACCAACTCACTCACCCACCCACTCACTCACCAAGTCACTCACCCACCAACTCACCAACTCACTTACCCACTAACCCACTCACTCACCAACTCACCCACCCACCCACTCACTTACCAACTCACTCACCCACTCACCAATTCACTCACCCACCCACTCAATCACCAACTCACTCACCCACTCACTTACCAATTCACTCACCCACTCACGGACCATCTCACTCAACCACTCACCCACTCACTCGCCCACTTGCCAACTCACTTACCACCTCATTCACCAATTCACTCACCCACTCACCAACTAACTCACCCATTCACTCACCAACTGACTCACGAGTTAACTCACCCACTCACCAACTCACTCACCCATTTACTCACCAACTCACTCACCCATTCACTCACGCACTCACTCATCTATTTACACACTCCCCCATCAATAACTCACCAACTCACTTACTCACTCACTTACCCATTCACTAATCCATTCACTCACCCACTCACTCACTCATCAGCTCACCCACCTTTGGGAGGGTAGTTGAGTGAGTGAGTGAGTCGGTGGGTGAGTTAGTGGGTGAGTGAGTGGGTGGGTGAGTGAGTGGGTGAGTGGGTGAATGGGTGGGTGAGTGAGTGAGTGGGTGAGTGAGTTGGTGAGTGGGTGAATGGGTGGGTGAGTGAGTGGGTGGGTGGGTGAGTGAGTGGGTGGGTGAGTGGGTGGGTGGGTGAGTGGGTGGGTGAGTGAGTGGGTGGGTGAGTAGGTGGGTGAGTAGGTGAGTGGATAGTTTAGGGAGTGAGTGAGTGGGTGGGTGGGTGAGTGAGTGAGTGAGTGGGTGGGTGAGTGGGTGGGTGAGTGGGTGGGTGAGTGAGTGGGTGAGTGAGTAGGTGGGTGAGTAGGTGGGTGAGTAGGTGAGAGGGTAGTTTAGGGAGTGAGTGGGTGGGTGGGTGAGTGAGTGGGTGGGTGAGTGAGTGGATGAGTGAGTGAGTGGGTGAATGAGTGGGTGGGTCGTGACGCCTACAGAGCAACTCGATATAACAGGTGGACTCTGATCCCGGCCTGTCACTGGAAGAGACACGCTGAGACACGCTGAGACACAGACAGAGACACACAGAGACACGCGGAGACACAGACAGAGACACAGACAGAGACACGCAGAGAGACAGGACAAAGCTGTCGATTCAACTCTCAAACTAAGGTAAGAATTTGATGAATGGTTCTCTGTGAGTCTTTGGGTCTCTTTATGAGTCTATGGAGTCAGGGTCCGGGATGGAACCCACGACCTCCTGTAGACCAGGCGAGGTAGTCAACATCTCCTAGCCACTGTGGTGTCAGAGTCAGGATCTAACCCACGACCTCCTGTATACCAGGCGAGGTAGTCAACATCTCCTAGCCACTGTGGTGTCAGGGTCAGGAGCTAACCCACGACCTCCTGTAGACCAGGCGAGGTAGTCAACATCTCCTAGCCACTGTGGTGTCAGGATCTAACCCACGACCTCCTGTAGACCTGGCGAGGTAGTCAACATCTCCTAGCCACTGTGGTGTCAGGGTCCGCCTGGTCTACAGGAGGTCGTGTGTTCGATCCCGACCCTGACGATGCCAGCTGCTGCTGTCGATGTAGAGTCTGCGTCTCTCTCTGTCTCTGTCTCTCTCTCTGTCTCTCTCTGTCTCTGTCTATGGTTCTATCTTGGTCTCTATGGGTCTCTATGGGTCTCTGTGGGTCTCTGTGGGTCTCTGTGGGTCTCTGTGGGTCTCTATGGGTCTCTGTGAGTCTCTATGGATCTCTGTGGGTCTCTGGATCTCCATGGGTCTCTGTGGGTCTCTGTGGGTCTCTGGATCTATGTGGGTCTCTGTGGGTCTCTGTGGGTCTCTATGAGGCTATGTGAGTCTCTGTGGGTCTCTGTGGGTCTCTGGATCTATGTGGGTCTCTATGGGTATCTGTGGGTCTCTATGAGGCTATGTGAGTCTCTATGTGTCTCTGTTGGTCTCTGGATCGCTGTGGGTCTCTATGGGTATCTGTGGGTCTCTATTAGGCTATGTGAGTCTCTATGGGTCTCTGGATCTATGTGGGTCTCTATGGGTATCTGTGGGTCTCTATGAGGCTATGTGAGTCTCTATGGGTCTCTGTGGGTCTCTGGATCGCTGTGGGTCTCTATGGGTCGTTGTGGGTCTCTATGAGTCTATGTGGGTCTCTATGGGTCGTTGTGGGTCTCTATGAGTCTATGTGGGTCTCTATTGGTCTCTGTTGGTCTCTGGATCGCTGTGGGTCTCTATGAGTCTACAGTGAGGGAAACACGTGTTTGATCTCCTGCTGATTTTGTACGTTTGCCCACTGACAAAGAAATGATCAGTCTATAATTTTAATGGTAGGTTTATTTTAACAGTGAGATACAGAATAACAACAACACAATCCAGAAAAACGTATGTCAAAAATGTTATAAATTGATTTGCATTTTAATGAGGGAAAGAAAAAAATAATTATTTGACCCCCTCTCAATCAGAAATATTTCTGGCTCCCAGGTGTCTTTTATACAGGTAACGAGCTGAGATTAGGAGCACACTCTTAAAGGGAGTGCTCCTAATCTCAGCATGTTACCTGTATAAAAGACACCTGTCCACAGAAGCAATCAATCAGATTCCAAACTCTCCACCATGGCCAAGACCAAAGAGCCCTCCAAGGATGTCAGGAACAAGATTGTAGAACTACACAAGGCTGGAATGGGCTACAAGACCATTGCCAAGCAGCTTGGTGAGAAGGTGACAACAGTTGGTGCGATTATTCGCAAATGGAAGAAACACAAAATAACTGTCAATCTCCCTCGGCCTGGGGCTCCATGCAAGATCTCACCTCGTGGAGTTGCAATGATCTTGAAAACGGTGAGGAATCAGCCCAGAACTACACGGGAGGATCTTGTCAATGATCTCAAGGCAGCTGGGACCATAGTCACCAAGAAAACAATTGGTAACACACTATGCCGTGAAGGACTGAAATCCTGCAGCGCCCGCAAGGTCCCCCTGCTCAAGAAAGCACATATACATGCCCGTCTGAAGTTTGCCAATGAACATCTGAATGATTCAGAGGACAACTGGGTGAAAGTGTTGTGGTCAGATGAGACCAAAATGGAGCTCTTTGGCATCAACTCAACTCGCCGTGTTTGGAGGAGGAGGAATGCTGCCTATGACCCCAAGAACACCATCCCCACCGTCAAACATGGAGGTGGAAACATTATGCTTTGGGGGGTGTTTTTCTGCTAAAGGGACAGGACAACTTCACCGCATCAAAGGGACGATGGACGGGGCCATGTACCGTCAAATCTTGGGTGAGAACCTCCTTCCCTCAGCCAGGACATTGAAAATGGGTCGTGGATCTGCAAAGAGGAGTGGGACAAAATCCCTCCTGAGATGTGTGCAAACCTGGTGGCCAACTATAAGAAACGTCTGACCTCTGTGATTGCCAACAAGGGTTTTGCCACCAAGTACTGAGTCATGTTTGTGTCTATGTGTCTCTGTGTGTCTCTATGTGTCTCTGTATGTCTCTGTGTGTCTCTGTATCTCTATGTGTCTCTGTGTATCCCTGTGTGTTTCTGTGTGTATCTGTGTGTCTCTATGTATCTCTGTGTCTCTGTGTGTCTCTATGTGTCTCTATGTGTCTCTGTGCGTCTCTATGTGTCTCTGTGTGTCTCTATGTGTCTCTGTGTGTCTCTATGTGTCTCTGTGTCTCTATGTGTCTCTGTGTATCCCTGTGTGTCTCTATGTGTATCTGTGTGTCTCTATGTATCTCTGTGTGTCTCTGTGTGTCTCTACGTGTCTCTGTGTATCTCTGTGTGTCTCTGTGTGTCTCTATGTGTCTCTGTGTGTCTCTATGTGTCTCTGTGTGTATCTATGTGTCTCTGTGTATCTCTATGTGTCCCTATGTGTCTCTGTGTGTCTCTATGTGTCTCTGTGTGTCTCTGTGTGTCTCTGTATCTCTATGTGTCTCTGTGTATCCCTGTGTGTTTCTGTGTGTATCTGTGTGTCTCTATGTATCTCTGTGTCTCTGTGTGTCTCTATGTGTCTCTATGTGTCTCTGTGCGTCTCTATGTGTCTCTATGTGTCTCTATGTGTCTCTGTGTGTCTCTGTGTCTCTGTGTGTCTCTATGTGTCTCTGTGTGTCTCTATGTGTCTCTGTGTCTCTATGTGTCTCTGTGTATCCCTGTGTGTCTCTATGTGTATCTGTGTGTCTCTATGTATCTCTGTGTGTCTATGTGTGTCTCTACGTGTCTCTGTGTATCTCTGTGTGTCTCTGTGTGTCTCTATGTGTCTCTGTGTGTCTCTATGTGTCTCTGTGTGTATCTATGTGTCTCTGTGTATCTCTATGTGTCTCTATGTGTCTCTGTGTGTCTCTTTGTGTCTCTGTGTGTCTCTGTGTGTCTCTTTGTGTCTCTGTGTGTCTCTGTGTGTCTCTGTGTGTCTCTTTGTGTCTCTGTGTGTCTCTGTGTGTCTTTGTGTGTCTCTGTTTCTCTGTGCTTCTCTCTGTGTCTCCATGTGTCTCTATGTGTCTCTCTGTGTGTATGTGTCTCTACGTGTCTCTGTGTGTCTCTCTGTGTCTCTCTGTGTCTCTGTGTGTCTCTCTGTGTTTCTGTGTATCTCTCTGTGTTTCTGTGTATCTCTGTGTGTCTCTGTGTGTCTCTATTTGTCTCTATGTGTATCTGTGTGTCTCTATGTATCTCTGTGTGTCTCTGTGTGTCTCTGTGTCTCTGTGTTTCTCTCTGTGTCTCTATGTGTCTCTGTGTGTCTCTCCTAGCAACTGTGGTGTCAGGATGTAACCCACGACCTCCTGTAGGCCAGGCGAGGTAGTCAACATCTCCTAGTCACTGTGGTGTCAGGATGTAACCCACGACCTCCTGTAGGCCAGGCGAGGTAGTCAACATCTCCTAGTCACTGTGGTGTCAGGATGTAACCCACGACCTCCTGTAGACCAGGCGAGGTAGTCAACATCTCCTAGTCACTGTGGTGTCAGGATGTAACCCACGACCTCCTGTAGACCAGGCGAGGTAGTCAACATCTAGCGAGTCTGCTGTCTGAGCCACCGAATCTCCGTTTTGAGCCACACGGCTGAGCGTCGAACTCACTCGGATTAGTCGTGGCTAGCCAGGTCGCCGTCGAACAATCAGTTAACACCTAGTAGCATGGGTCTGGGTCTCTGTGGGTGTCGCTATGGGTGTCTCTATGGGTGTCTCTGTGAGTCTCTGTGGGTGTCTCTGTGGGTGTCTCTGTGGGTGTCTCTGTGAGTCTCTATGGGTGTCTCTGTGGGTGTCTCTGTGAGTCTCTGTGGGTGTCGCTATGGGTGTCTCTATGGGCGGCTCTGTGAGTCTCTGTGGGTGTCTCTGTGGGTGTCTCTGTGGGTGTCTCTGTGGGTCTCTCTGGGTCTCTGTGGATGTCTCTGTGGGTCTCTGTGGGTGTCGCTATGGGTGTCTCTGTGAGTGTCTCTGTGGGTCTCTGTGGGTGTCTCTATGGGTGTCTCTGTGGGTCTCTGTGGGTGTCGCTATGGGTGTCTCTGTGGGTGTCTCTGTGAGTCTCTGTGGGTGTCTCTGTGAGTCTCTGTGGGTGTCTCTATGGGTGTCTCTGTGGGTGTCTCTGTGGGTGTCTCTGTGGGTCTCTCTGGGTCTCTGTGGATGTCTCTGTAGGTCTCTGTGGGTGTCTCTGTGGGTCTCTATGTGTGTCTCTATGAGTTTCTGTGGGTCTCTATGGGTGTCTCTGTGGGTGTCTCTGTGGGTGTCTCTGTGAGTCTCTGTGTGTCTCTGTGAGTCTCTGTGGGTGTCTCTGTGAGTCTCTGTGGGTGTCTCTATGGGTGTCTCTGTGGGTGTCTCTGTGGGTCTCTGTGGATGTCTCTGTGGGTCTCTGTGGGTGTCTCTGTGAGTCTCTGTGGGTGTCTCTGTGAGTCTCTGTGGGTGTCTCTATGGGTGTCTCTGTGGGTGTCTCTGTGGGTCTCTCTGGGTCTCTGTGGATGTCTCTGTGGGTCTCTGTGGGTCTCTGTGGGTGTCTCTGTGGATGTCTCTGTGGGTCTCTGTGGGTCTCTGTGGGTGTCTCTGTGAGTGTCTCTGTGGGTCTCTGTGGGTGTCCCTATGGGTGTCTTTGTGGGTGTCTCTGTGGATGTCTCTGTGGGTGTCTCTGTGAGTCTCTGTGGGTGTCTCTGCGGGTGTCTCTGTGAGTCTCTGTGGGTGTCTCGATGGGTTTCTCTGTGGGTGTCGCTATGGGTGCCTCTATGGGTGGCTCTGTGAGTCTCTGTGGGTGTCTCTGTGAGTCTCTGTGGGTGTCTCTATGGGTGTCTCTGTGAGTGTCTCTGTGGGTGTCTCTGTGGGTCTCTCTGGGTCTCTGTGGATGTCTCTGTGGGTCTCTGTGGGTCTCTGTGGGTGTCTCTGTGGGTCTCTGTGGGTCTCTGTGGGTGTCTCTGTGGGTCTCTGTGGGTCTCTGTGGGTGTCTCTGTGGGTGTCTCTATGGGTGTCTCTGTGGGTCTCTGTGAGTGTCTCTGTGGGTCTCTGTGGGTCTCTGTGGGTGTCTCTGTGGGTCTCTATGTGTGTTTCTGTGAGTCTCTGTGGGTCTCTATGGGTGTCTCTGTGGGTGTCTCTGTGGGTGTCTCTGTGAGTCTCTGTGTGTCTCTGTGAGTCTCTGTGGGTGTCTCTGTGAGTCTCTGTGTGTCTCTGTGTGTCTCTGTGTGTCTCTGTGGATGTCTCTGTGGGTCTCTGTGGGTGTCTCTGTGAGTGTCTCTGTGTGTCTCTGTGGGTGTCTCTGTGAGTCTCTGTGGGTGTCTCTGTGTGTCTCTGTGGGTGTCTCTGTGGGTGTCTCTGTGTCTCTGTGAGTCTCTATGGGTGTCTCTGTGAGTCTCTGTGGGTGTCTCTGTGTGTCTCTGTGGGTCTCTGTGGGTGTCTCTGTGGGTCTCTGTGGGTGTCTCTGTGAGTCTCTGTGTGTCTCTGTGTTTCTGTGTGTCTCTATGGGTCTCTGTGTGTCTCTGTGGGTCTCTGTGGGTCTCTGTGGGTGTCTCTGTGTGTCTCTGTGTGTCTCTGTGGGTCTCTGTGGGTGTCTCTGTGTGTCTCTGTGTGTCTCTGGGTCTCTATGGGTGTGTCTCTGGGTCTCTATGGGTGAGTCTCTGTGTCTCTATGGGTGTGTCTCCGAGTCTCTGTGTCTCTGGATCTCTGTGTGTCTCTACGGGTGTGTGTGGGATGCAGGATGAGTGAGTGTAGTAGTATCTGTGTGTGTGTGTGTGTCAGTGATCTCTTCACCGTTCTCGTAGTGTGCACCACTGTTGTGTTTGCGTCCCGTGTTGGATTTTGTAACGTTCCTACCCCGTGCCCCGACTCTGTGATAAAGAGCTTCATAGCTCACCGGATTCCTCCTCCTGCAGTGTCAATATTCTGATTCTGACGACAAACTTCTGACATAAATGAATAAATATAATGTTATTGTATTTCTACATACGTGACTTTACCGAAAAAACCCATGTGTAATTTATGCAGTCACGAAAGCTTTAATTCTTTACTAAACTTCTGACATTTACACGATCTAACCACCACCACCATCACCACCACAACAACAACACGCCTGGCCTCCTATTCACCCACGGCAGGTCACTAGACAACTCTCCCTACCACCACCACCACCAACCCTCACACCCAGCTAACATCCCACACCTGTCTCCTATTCACCCACGACAGGTCACTAGGCAACTCTCCCTACCACCACCACCACCAACCCTCACACCCAGCTAACACCCAGCTAACATCTCACACCTGTCTCCTATTCACCCACGACAGGTCACTAGACAACTCTCCCTACCACCACCACCACCACCAACCCTCACACCCAGCTAACATCCCACACCTGTCTCCTATTCACCCACGGCAGGTCACTAGGCAACTCTCCCTACCACCACCACCACCAACCCTCACACCCAGCTAACACCCAGCTAACATCTCACACCTGTCTCCTATTCACCCACGACAGGTCACTAGACAACTCTCCCTACCACCACCACCACCAACCCTCACACCCAGCTAACATCCCACACCTGTCTCCTATTCACCCACGGCAGGTCACTAGGCAACTCTCCCTACCACCACCACCACCAACCCTCACACCCAGCTAACATCTCACACCTGTCTCCTATTCACCCACGACAGGTCACTAGACAACTCTCCCTGTCACCACCAACCCTCACACCCAGCTAACATCCCACTCCTATCTCTTATTCACCCACGACAGGTCACAAGACAACTCTCCCTACCACCACCACCACCAACCCTCACACCCAGCTAACATCTCACACCTGTCTCCTATTCACCCACGACAGGTCACTAGACAACTCTCCCTGTCACCACCAACCCTCACACCCAGCTAACATCCCACACCGGTCTCCTATTCACCCACGACAGGTCACTAGACAACTCTCCCTACCACCACCACCACCAACCCTCACACCCAGCTAACACCCCACTCCTATCTCCTATTCACCCACGACAGGTCACTAGACAACTCTCCCTACCACCACCACCAACCCTCACACCCAGCTAACACCCCACTCCTATCTCCTATTCACCCACGACAGGTCACTAGACAACTCTCCCTACCACCAACCCTCACACCCAGCTAACATCCCACACCTGTCTCCTATTCACCCACGACAGGTCACTAGACAACTCTCCCTGTCACCACCACCACCAACCCTCACACCCAGCTAACACCCCACTCCTATCTCCTATTCACCCACGACAGGTCACTAGACAACTCTCCCTACCACCACCACCAACCCTCACACCCAGCTAACACCCCACTCCTATCTCCTATTCACTCACAGCAGGTCACTAGACAACTCTCCCTACCACCAACCCTCACACCCAGCTAACATCCCACACCTGTCTCCTATTCACCCACGACAGGTCACTAGACAACTCTCCCTGTCACCACCACCACCAACCCTCACACCCAGCTAACATCCCACTCCTATCTCCTATTCACCCACGACAGGTCACTAGGCAACTCTCCCTACCACCACCACCACCAACCCTCACACCCAGCTAACACCCAGCTAACATCTCACACCTGTCTCCTATTCACCCACGACAGGTCACTAGACAACTCTCCCTACCACCACCACCACCACCAACCCTCACACCCAGCTAACCTTCCACTCCTGGTCTCCTATTCACCCACGACAGGTCACTAGACAACTCTCCCTACCACCACCACCACCACCAACCCTCACACCCAGCTAACACCCCACTCCTATCTCCTATTCACCCACGACAGGTCACTAGACAACTCTCCCTACCACCACCACCACCACCAACCCTCACACCCAGCTAACATCCCACTCCTATCTCTTATTCACCCACGACAGGTCACTAGACAACTCTCCCTACCACCACCACCAACCCTCACACCCAGCTAACATCCCACACCTGTCTCCTATTCACCCACGGCAGGTCACTAGGCAACTCTCCCTACCACCACCACCACCAACCCTCACACCCAGCTAACACCCAGCTAACATCTCACACCTGTCTCCTATTCACCCACGACAGGTCACTAGACAACTCTCCCTACCACCACCACCACCACCAACCCTCACACCCAGCTAACATCCCACACCTGTCTCCTATTCACCCACGGCAGGTCACTAGGCAACTCTCCCTACCACCACCACCACCACCAACCCTCACACCCAGCTAACATCTCACACCTGTCTCCTATTCACCCACGACAGGTCACTAGACAACTCTCCCTGTCACCACCAACCCTCACACCCAGCTAACATCCCACTCCTATCTCTTATTCACCCACGACAGGTCACAAGACAACTCTCCCTACCACCACCACCACCAACCCTCACACCCAGCTAACATCTCACACCTGTCTCCTATTCACCCACGACAGGTCACTAGACAACTCTCCCTGTCACCACCAACCCTCACACCCAGCTAACATCCCACACCTATCTCCTATTCACCCACGACAGGTCACTAGACAACTCTCCCTACCACCACCACCACCACCAACCCTCACACCCAGCTAACATCCCACTCCTATCTCTTATTCACCCACGACAGGTCACTAGACAACTCTCCCTGTCACCACCAACCCTCACACCCAGCTAACATCCCACACCTATCTCCTATTCACCCACGGCAGGTCACTAGGCAACTCTCCCTACCACCACCACCACCACCAACCCTCACACCCAGCTAACATCTCACACCTGTCTCCTATTCACCCACGACAGGTCACTAGACAACTCTCCCTGTCACCACCAACCCTCACACCCAGCTAACACCCCACTCCTATCTCCTATTCACCCACGACAGGTCACTAGACAACTCTCCCTACCACCACCACCACCACCAACCCTCACACCCAGCTAACATCCCACTCCTATCTCTTATTCACCCACGACAGGTCACTAGACAACTCTCCCTACCACCACCACAACCCTCACACCCAGCTAACCTTCCACTCCTGGTCTCCTATTCACCCACGACAGGTCACTAGACAACTCTCCCTACCACCACCACCACCACCAACCCTCACACCCAGCTAACATCCCACACCTACCTCCTATTCACTCACGACAGGTCACTAGACAACTCTCCCTACCACCACCAACCCTCACACCCAGCTAACCTTCCACTCCTGGTCTCCTATTCACCCACGACAGGTCACTAGACAACTCTCCCTACCACCACCACCACCACCAACCCTCACACCCAGCTAACACCCCACTCCTATCTCCTATTCACCCACGACAGGTCACTAGACAACTCTCCCTACCACCACCACCACCACCAACCCTCACACCCAGCTAACATCCCACTCCTATCTCTTATTCACCCACGACAGGTCACTAGACAACTCTCCCTACCACCACCACCAACCCTCACACCCAGCTAACATCCCACACCCGGTCTCCTATTCACCCACGACAGGTCACTAGACAACTCTCCCTACCACCACCACCACCACCAACCCTCACACCCAGCTAACACCCCACTCCTATCTCCCATCCACCCCACGGCAGCTCACACAGCAAGATGGTGAACGCCGGCCTCCAGATGGTGGGGCTGGCCCTCAGCCTGCTGGGCACCGTCGGGGGCATCGTGAGCTGCGCCCTGCCCATGTGGAAGGTCTCCGCCCTGCTGGGCAGCAGCGTCATCACCTCCATTATGACGTACGAGGGCCTCTGGATGAACTGCGTGGTGCAAAGCACGGGCCAGATGCAGTGCAAGCGCTACGACTCGATGCTGGCGCTGGGGCAGGACCTGCAGGCGGCCCGGGCGCTCACCGTCATCGCCGTCGTCCTCGCCGGCGTTGGCATCCTGGTGGCGATCGCGGGCGCCAAGTGCACCACGTGCGTGGAGGACGAGGCGACCAAGGCGCGGGTCTCCATCGCGGCCGGCGCCGTCTTCGTCCTCGCCGGAGCCCTCGAGATCGTGCCGGCGTCCTGGTCGGCCAACGCCATCGTCCGCGATTTCCACAACCCGCTGGTGCCCGAGGCGGGCAAGCGGGACATGGGCGCGTCGCTGTACCTGGGGTGGGCGTCCAGCGCCCTCATGCTGCTTGGGGGCGCCCTCCTCTGCTGCTCGTGCCCCCCCAAGAAGCCCAAATACGCGCCGCCAAAGTCGTCCATGGGCGGAGGCGGTCCCAGGAGCAACTTCGTGTGAGGGTTACGGAGGGTGGGGGGTGGAGGGGGTCAGTTTGTGGGGGGTGGGGGGGGGGGGGGGGGGTCAGTCTGTGGGGGGTGGGGGGGGGGTCAGTCTGTGGGGGGGGGTGGGGTGGAGGGGTCAGTCTGTTGGGGGGGGGGGTCAGTCTGTGGGAAGTTAGAGGTACTTGTGTGTGTGTGTGTGTGTCTGTGTGTGTGTCTGTGTGTCTGTGTGTGTATGTGTCTGTGTGTCTGTGTGTGTCTGTGTGTGTTTGTCTGTGTGTGTGAGTCTGTGTGTGAGTCTGTGTGTGTGTCTGTGTGTGTTTGCCTGTGTGTGTGAGTCTGTGTGTGTGTATCTGTGTGTGTGTCTTTGTGTGTGTGTCTGTGTGTGTGTCTGTGTGTGTTTGTCTGTGTGTGTGAGTCTCTGTGTGAGTCTGTGTGTGTGTGTCTGTGTGTGTGTCTGTGTGTGTGTGTCTGTGTGTGTCTATGAGTGTGTCTGTGTGTGTCTGTGTGTGTGTGTCTGTGTGTGTGTCTGTGTGTGTGTTTGTGTGTGTTTGTGTGTGTTTGTGTGTGTGTCTGTGTGCGTGTGTCTGTGTGTGTGTCTGTGTGTGTCTGTGTGTCTGTGTGTGTCTGTGTGGACGTTCCATAGGATGAGTGTGTAGTGGGGAGCGGTAGTGTAGTGGTTAGCGCTACGCTGCGCTACAAACCCAGCGACCCGGGTTCGATTCCCGCTCACGGCCAACACCACCAGTGACGATTTCATCTGAACGGGTCCTGGGCCTCCCCTAGGTCGACTCAGCCTCAAATGAGTACCTGGTGCGGTGTGTAGTGGACATCGCCACTGGGGAGACAAAGGCGGCCGGGCGTGGGGCTGGCCACCCACCCCCTCGTGTGCTACAGTAGCGGCCTTCACAAGTGCTGCTCCCAAACAGCACTTGCCCCTACAATCTGCTAAGGCTGCACGGGGGAGCTTTGTCTTTGCGGTTTGGATTTTTCTACCCCTTTGCTGTAGCAGACAGAGAGAGAATATGGCATCTGTGCAGGACCGCCCTTTCCTGAAACCACATTGGGGCTCCGCAAGCCTCTCCTCAGCGTGCCTGGCGAGGCGATGTTGAATAATCCTTGCCAGGACCTTTCCCGGCACACTGAGGAGTGAGATGCCCCTGTAGTTGTTACAGTCTGTGCGGTACCCCTTCTTAAAGAGGGGGACCACCAGGGCATCCTTCCAATCCTGCGGAACCCGTCCAGTAGTCCAGACTGTTGTTATGATGTCATATAGGGCAGTCTGTGCACAAACGCCACCCTCCCTCAGCATTTCGCTTGGGAGATCATCTCTGCCCGCTGCCTTTCCTGGTCTCAGGCTCCGGATCGCCTTCAGTACTTCCTCAACAGATGGCACCTCAGCCAGCCACTCACAGGGGGTGACTTCCTCCTCCAATATTTGAGGCACCGCAGCCTCAGCAGGGTCATCCTCACTTCACAGGAATGGTCAGGGAATCTGTAGACCAGTCCCGTAATGACGGTGATAGGTGTGGCGATGGAGTTAAAAAGCGATTTGTGCCTGCGAACTACTGAGGCAGACTCCATCTAAGTCCTGGGTCTGGGTGTCTCTCTCTCTCAGGGGGTTCACAATGGCCGTGTCACAGACACTGAGAGTCTGGGTTCAAGCCCTGGGTCTGGGTGTCTCTCTCAGGGGGTTCACAGTGGCCGTGTCAGAGACACTGAGAGTCTGGGTTCAAGCCCTGGGTCTGGGTGTCTCTCTCTCTCTCAGGGGGTTCACAATGGCCGTGTCAGAGACACTGAGAGTCTGGGTTCTAGCCCTGGGTCTGGGTGTCTCTCTCTCTCTCAGGGGGTTCACAATGGCCGTGTCAGAGACACTGAGAGTCTGGGTTCAAGCCCTGGGTCTGGGTGTCTCTCTCAGGGGGTTCACAGTGGCCGTGTCAGAGACACTGAGAGTCTGGGTTCAAGCCCTGGGTCTGGGTGTCTCTCTCAGGGGGCTCACAATGGCCGTGTCAGAGACACTGAGAGTCTGGGTTCTAGCCCTGGGTCTGGGTGTCTCTCTCAGGGGGTTCACAGTGGCCGTGTCACAGACACTGAGTGGCTGGGTTCAAGCCCTGGGTCTGGGTGTCTCTCTCTTCTCTGCTGTTTCTCGTTGTGTTTTTCCAATAAAGATTATTTACTGATGTGACGATGTCTTTGCATGCCTCTCCCTAACCCGTCCACGCACAAACACAAGGGTCTGATCTAAACCCGGTTCAATTGATCAGGTAAGGCCCTGCTGAGGTACTAATTAGTTATAGGGGAAACCAATTACTCTGAACGCATAGAGACCCACAGACGTCCATACTCATAGAGACCTACAGAGACCCATACTCATAGAGACCCATACTCATAGAGACCCACAGAGACCCATACTCATAGAGACCCACAGACATCCATACTCATAGAGACCTACAGAGACCCATACTCATAGAGACCCATACTCATAGAGACCCACAGAGACCCATACTCATAGAGACCCACAGACACCCATACTCATAGAGACCCATACTCATAGAGACCCACAGAGACCCATACTCATAGAGACCCACAGACACCCATACTCATAGAGACCCATACTCATAGAGACCCACAGAGACCCATACTCATAGAGACCCACAGACACCCATACTCATAGAGACCCATACACATAGAGACCCACAGACACTCATACTCATAGAGACCCACAGAGACCCATACTCATAGAGACCCACAGACGTCCATACTCATAGAGACCTACAGAGACCCATACTCATAGAGACCCATACTCATAGAGACCCACAGACATCCATACTCATAGAGACCTACAGAGACCCATACTCAT
>NW_027423357.1:248788-263505 GCF_048934315.1 Petromyzon marinus
AGCCCAGGCCTACTGATGGTATCATAGGCCTTGACCAGGTCAATAAAGCAGAGATGTAGGTCTTGTTGGAATTCCCGATACCTCTGCTGTAGCAGACGGACAGAAAATATGGCATCTGTGCAGGACCGTCCTTTCCTGAAACCGCATTGGGGCTCCGCAAGCCTCTCCTCAGCGTGCCTGGCAAGGCGATGCTGAATAATCCTTGCCAGGACCTTTCCCGGCACACTGAGAAGAGATGCCCCTGTAGTTGTTACAGTCTGTGCGGTCCCCCTTCTTAAAAAGGAGGACCACCAGGGCATCCTTCCAATCCTGCGGAACCCATCCAGTGGTCCAGACCGTTGTTATGATGTCATATAGGGCAGTCTGTGCACAAACGCCACCCTCCCTCAGCATTTCGCTTGGGAGATCATCTCTGCCCACTGCCTTTCCTGGTCTCAGACTCAAGATCGCCTTCAGTACTTCTTCAACAGATGGCACCTCAGCCAGCCACTCACAGGGGGTGACTTCTTCCAATATTTGAGGCACCGCAGCCTCAGCAGGGTCATCCTCACTTTGTGCCACGATGTTTTCCTGGCTGAGGGATTTTCCCTCCCCCAGGACCTCACAGAGATGCTCAGAAAATCTGCAAACCTGTTCCTGGGGGTCAGAGATTGGATCACCGTTTTTTCCCCTAATGATGGTAATAGGTGCATGAGTCACAGTCCTAAACCTCGCCCATTTACCCTCGACATCAGGAGGAGTCGGGGACGATGCCAATCCCAGCCGCAAGCGATGATGAAATTCTCGCTTGCAACTTTCATCAGATAACTGAGACCAGGCCACTTTAGGTTGGAATGGGGTCCTGGGTGTACACCCACCACCGAAGTGGAAGAATGGCAGGCGCATCTTACAGATGACTAGTCGATGGTCAGAGGGCAGATCAGCTCCACGGTAGGTCCTGGTGTCAAGGACATGGGCTCGCATCCGCTGGTCCGTCACTATGTAGTCCAGCAGATGTTCTTGCTTGAACCCGGCATGCATCCATGATGTTGTGTGGATGCGCCGATGCCGGAACAGCGTGTTGGTAATTACAAGCCCATGGGCTGCACAAAAATCTAGCAGCCTCCTACCGTTGTTATTGAGCTGATCTGGCCCATGCCCTCCAATCACTCCAGACCAGGTGCCAGTATCATGACCAACTTGGGCATTGAAGTCACCCAACATGATGACTCTATCCCGAGGGGCCACTTTAGCCAGCACCTGTGAAAGGAGGTCATAGAAGGCATCTGACTCATCGGCTTTGCCTGCATCCCTCCACGGATGTTCATCTTCGGTGGGGGCATAAGTAACCACGACCACCATTCCTCGCCTCCGGTTGATGGGAAGGCGAGCCCAAAGTAGCCTGGGGCTTACAGCTTCCCACACCTCACCGCCACGCTCCCACGCCCCCTTCATTCTTTTGTTCAAAAGAAGACCCACACCCTGTTGTTTGGCAGTCTGCTGCCCCGAGTAGAGGACTGTCCACCCCTCATGGTGGCAGGAGCTATAGCCGTTCCACCGGACCTCCTGAATGCCACAGAGATCCAGGCGGTACCGGTCCAGCTCCCGACAGAGGAGTGGCAGCCTCTCCTCCGCAGTGAGCGTTCAAACATTCCACGTGGCCACCCGTAGTGGCTTTTCGTTGTTTCTGGAGGAGCCCCGAGGGTAGAGATTCAATCTCCTGGCTCCGCCAATTGGGGTTTGGCCAGGAGACGTCATAGACGCCTGGCCCCCCGGGGCCTCCGGCACAAGCTTATTAGTTATATGTTTCAGTTTAACTCGTGGTTTAGTGGTAATTGGACGGGTGCGAGGGGCTGGTAACCCCTCCACCTTCAATTAATTACCACAGGGACACACACACACACACTGTGACACACACACAGTGACACACACAGTGACACACATACAGTGACACACACAGTGACACACATACAGTGACACACACAGTGACACACATAGTGACACACACAGTGACACAGTGACACACACAGTGACACACACAGTGACACACATACAGTGACACACACACAGACACACACAGTGACACACACACAGTGACACACACAGTGACACACAAAGTGACACACAGTGACACATATACGCTGTGACACACACACAGACACACACACACGGTGACACACAAACACACACAGTGACACACACACTGTGAAACACACTGTGAAACACACACAGTGACACACACAGTGACACACATACACTGTGACACACACACAGTGACACACACACAGTGACACACACAGTGACACACATACACTGTGACACACACACAGACACACACACAGTGACACACACACAGTAACACACACACACAGTGACACACAAACACTGTCATTATGACCTCGGTCTTATCTCCGTACCAGCCAGGACGAGGCAATAAAAATAAAAATTCCCCGGTTACAGCTAACGACAAACATTGCATGGACCACAAACTGCCGCGTTCACAGCCCACATCCGCCAGAGATGAACCCTGAACCCTGTGGGAGCCTCAGTCTGACTCTGTGAGTCTCACTGATTAACACTGAACCCTGTGGGAGCCTTAGTCTGACTCTATGAGCCTCACTGATTAACACTGAACCCTGTGGGAGCCTCAGTCTGACTCTGTGAGTCTCACTGATTAACACTGAACCCTGTGGGAGCCTTAGTCTGACTCTATGAGCCTCACTGATTAACACTGAACCCTGTGGGAGCCTCAGTCTGACTCTGTGAGTCTCACTGATTAACACTGAACCCTGTGGGAGCCTTAGTCTGACTCTGTGAGCCTCACTGATTAACACTGAACCCTGTGGGAGCCTCAGTCTGACTCTGTGAGTCTCACTGATTAACACTGAACCCTGTGGGAGCCTTAGTCTGGCTCTGTGAGTCTCACTGATTAACACTGAACCCTGTGGGAGCCTTAGTCTGGCTCTGTGAGCCTCACTGATTAACACTGAACCCTGTGGGAGCCTCAGTCTGGCTCTGTGAGTCTCACTGATTAACACTGAACCCTGTGGGAGCCTTAGTCTGGCTCTGTGAGCCTCACTGATTAACACTGAACCCTGTGGGAGCCTTAGTCTGGCTCTGTGAGCCTCACTGATTAACACTGAACCCTGTGGGAGCCTCAGTCTGACTCTGTGAGTCTCACTGATTAACACTGAACCCTGTGGGAGCCTTAGTCTGGCTCTGTGAGTCTCACTGATTAACACTGAACCCTGTGGGAGCCTTAGTCTGGCTCTGTGAGCCTCACTGATTAACACTGAACCCTGTGGGAGCCTCAGTCTGGCTCTGTGAGTCTCACTGATTAACACTGAACCCTGTGGGAGCCTTAGTCTGGCTCTGTGAGCCTCACTGATTAACACTGAACCCTGTGGGAGCATTAGTCTGGCTCTGTGAGCCTCACTGATTAACACTGAACCCTGTGGGAGCCTCAGTCTGGCTCTGTGAGTCTCACTGATTAACACTGAACCCTGTGGGAGCCTTAGTCTGGCTCTGTGAGTCTCACTGATTAACACTGAACCCTGTGGGAGCCTTAGTCTGGCTCTGTGAGCCTCACTGATTAACACTGAACCCTGTGGGAGCCTTAGTATGGCTCTGTGAGTCTCACTGATTAACATTGAACCCTGTGGGAGCCTTAGTCTGACTCTGTGAGTCTCCCTGATTAACACTGAACCCTGTGGGAGCCTTAGTCTGGCTCTGTGAGTCTCAGTGATTAACACTGAACCCTGTGGGAGCCTTAGTCTGACTCTGTGAGCCTCACTGATTAACACTGAACCCTGTGGGAGCCTTAGTCTGACTCTGTGAGTCTCACTGATTAACACTGAACCCTGTGGGAGCCTTAGTCTGGCTCTGTGAGTCTCCCTGATTAACACTGAACCCTGTGGGAGCCTTAGTCTGACTCTGTGAGTCTCCCTGACTAACACTGCACCCTGTGGGAGCCTTAGTCTGACTCTGTGAGCCTCACTGATTAACACTGAACCCTGTGGGAGCCTTAGTCTGGCTCTGTGAGTCTCAGTGATTAACACTGAACCCTGTGGGAGCCTTAGTCTGGCTCTGTGAGTCTCACTGATTAACACTGAACCCTGTGGGAGCCTTAGTCTGGCTCTGTGAGTCTCACTGATTAACACTGAACCCTGTGGGAGCCTCAGTCTGGCTCTGTGAGCCTCACTGATTAACACTGAACCCTGTGGGAGCCTTAGTCTGACTCTGTGAGTCTCCCTGATTAACACTGAACCCTGTGGGAGCCTTAGTCTGATTCTGTGAGTCTCACTGATTAACACTGAACCCTGTGGGAGCCTTAGTCTGGCTCTGTGAGTCTCCCTGATTAACACTGAACCCTGTGGGAGCCTTAGTCTGGCTCTGTGAGCCTCACTGATTAACAATGAACCCTGTGGGAGCCTTAGTCTGGCTCTGTGAGTCTCACTGATTAACACTGAACCCTGTGGGAGCCTTAGTCTGGCTCTGTCAGCCTCACTGATTAACACTGAACCCTGTGGGAGCATTAGTCTGGCTCTGTGAGCCTCACTGATTAACACTGAACCCTACGGGAGCCTTAGTCTGGCTCTGTGAGTCTCCCTGATTAACACTGAACCCTGTGGGAGCCTTAGTCTGACTCTGTGAGCCTCACTGATTAACACTGAACCGTGTGGGAGCCTTAGTCTGGCTCTGTGAGCCTCACTGATTAACACTGAACCCTGTGGGAGCCTTAGTCTGACTCTGTGAGTCTCCCTGATTAACACTGAACCCTGTGGGAGCCTTAGTCTGATTCTGTGAGTCTCACTGATTAACACTGAACCCTGTGGGAGCCTTAGTCTGGCTCTGTGAGTCTCCCTGATTAACACTGAACCCTGTGGGAGCCTTAGTCTGGCTCTGTGAGCCTCACTGATTAACACTGAACCCTGTGGGAGCCTTAGTCTGGCTCTGTCAGCCTCACTGATTAACACTGAACCCTGTGGGAGCATTAGTCTGGCTCTGTGAGCCTCACTGATTAACACTGAACCCTACGGGAGCCTTAGTCTGGCTCTGTGAGTCTCCCTGATTAACACTGAACCCTGTGGGAGCCTTAGTCTGGCTCTGTGAGTCTCAGTGATTAACACTGAACCCTGTGGGAGCCTTAGTCTGACTCTGTGAGTCTCACTGATTAACACTGAACCCTGTGGGAGCCTTAGTATGGCTCTGCGAGTCTCACTGATTAACACTGAACCCTGTGGGAGCCTTAGTCTGACTCTGTGAGCCTCACTGATTAACACTGAACCCTGTGGGAGCCTTAGTCTGACTCTGTGAGTCTCACTGATTAACACTGAACCCTGTGGGAGCCTTAGTCTGGCTCTGTGAGTCTCCCTGATTAACACTGAACCCTGTGGGAGCCTTAGTCTGACTCTGTGAGTCTCCCTGACTAACACTGCACCCTGTGGGAGCCTTAGTCTGACTCTGTGAGCCTCACTGATTAACACTGAACCCTGTGGGAGCCTTAGTCTGGCTCTGTGAGTCTCACTGATTAACACTGAACCCTGTGAGAGCCTTAGTCTGACTCTGTGAGTCTCCCTGATTAACACTGAACCCTGAGGGAGCCTTAGTCTGACTCTGTGAGTCTCCCTGATTAACACTGAACCCTGTGGGAGCCTTAGTCTGACTCTGTGAGTCTCCCTGACTAACACTGCACCCTGTGGGAGCCTTAGTCTGACTCTGTGAGCCTCACTGATTAACACTGAACCCTGTGGGAGCCTTAGTCTGGCTCTGTGAGTCTCAGTGATTAACACTGAACCCTGTGGGAGCCTTAGTCTGGCTCTGTGAGCCTCACTGATTAACACTGAACCCTGTGGGAGCCTTAGTCTGGCTCTGTGAGTCTCAGTGATTAACACTGAACCCTGTGGGAGCCTTAGTCTGGCTCTGTGAGCCTCACTGATTAACATTGAACCCTGTAGAAGCCTTAGTCTGGCTCTGTGAGTCTCAGTGATTAACACTGAACCCTGTGGGAGCCTTAGTCTGGCTCTGTGAGCCTCAGTGATTAACACTGAACCCTGTGTAAGCCTTAGTCTGGCTCTGTGAGCCTCACTGATTAACACTGAACCTTGTGGGAGCCTTAGTCTGGCTCTGTGAGTCTCAGTGATTAACACTGAACCCTGTGGGAGCCTTAGTCTGGCTCTGTGAGCCTCACTGATTAACACTGAACACTGTGGGAGCCTTAGTCTGACTCTGTTAGTCTCACTGATTAACACTGAACCCTGTGGGAGCCTTAGTCTGGCTCTGTGAGTCTCACTGATTAACACGGAACCCTGTGGGAGCCTTATTCTGGCTCTTTGAGTCTCACTGATTAACACTGAACCCTGTGGGAGCCTTAGTCTGGCTCTGTGAGTCTCACTGATTAACACTGAACCCTGTGGGAGCCTTAGTCTGACACTGTGAGCCTCACTGATTAACACTGAACCCTGTGGGAGCCTTAGTCTGACACTGTGAGTCTCACTGATTAACAGTGAACCCTGTGGGAGCCTTAGTCTGGCTCTGTGAGCCTCACTGATTAACACTGAACCCTGTGGGAGCCTGAGTCTGACTCTGTGAGTCTCACTGATTAACACTGAACCCTGTGGGAGCCTTAGTCTGGCTCTGTGAGCCTCACTGATTAACAGTGAACCCTGTGGGAGCCTTAGTCTGGCTCTGTGAGCCTCACTGATTAACACTGAACCCTGTTAGAGCCTTAGTCTGACTCTGTGAGTCTCCCTGATTAACACTGAACCCTGTGGGAGCCATAGTCTGGCTCTGTGAGTCTCACTGATTAACACTGAACCCTGTGGGAGCCTTAGTCTGGCTCTGTGAACCTCACTGATTAACACTGAACCCTGTGGGAGCCTTAGTCTGGCTCTTTGAGGCTCACTGATGCCCTCTGCTGGGCAATATGGATTCAATAGGCCACGGTTCGGGCAATCACCCTCTTTCATGGCCGACTGACACCCCCTCCACTCACTCACCCACTCACTCACTTACCCACTCACTCACCCACTCACTCACCCACTCACCCACCCACTCACTCACCACCACTCACCACCACTCACTACCACTCACCCACCCACCCACTCACCAACCCACTCACACATCCACCCACTCACCCACCCACTCACCACCACTCACCCACCCACCCACTCATCACCACTCACCACCACTCACCCACGCACTCTTCCACTCACCCACCCACTCACCCATTCACTCACCCACCCACCCACCTACTCACCCACCCACCCACCCACTCACCCACCCACTCACCCACCCACTCACCCACTCACCACCACTCACACACCCACCCACTCACCCACCCACCCACTCACCCCCCCACTCACCCACCCACCCACTCACCCACTCACTCACCCACCGACTCACCCACCCACTCACCCACTCACTCATCCACTCACCACCACTCACCCACCCACTCACCCACCCACCCACTCACCCCCCCCCCCCACCCACCCACCCACTCACCCACTCACTCACCCACCCACCCACTCACTCACCCACCCACTCACCCACCCACTCACCCACTCACACACCCACCCACTCACCCACCCACCCACTCACCCCCCCACTCACCCACCCACCCACTCACCCACTCACTCACCCACCGACTCACCCACCCACTCACCCACTCACTCATCCACTCACCACCACTCACCCACCCACTCACCCACCCACCCACTCACCCCCCCCCCCCACTCACCCACCCACCCACTCACCCACTCACTCACCCACCCACCCACTCACTCACTCACCCACCCACTCACCCACCCACTCACCCACTCACCACCACTCACCCACCCACTCACTCACCCACCCACCCACTCACCCCCCCACTCACCCATCCACCCACTCACCCACTCACTCACCCACCCACTCACCCACTCACTCACTCACCCACCCACTCACCCACCCACCCACCCACTCACCCACCCACTCAGTCACTCACTCACCCACCCACTCACCACCACTCACTCACCCACTCACTCACCCACACACTCACCCACCCACCACTCACCACCACTCACCCACCCACTCACCCACCCACTCACCCACCCACCCACTCACCCACTCACCCACCCACTCACCCACCCACCCACTCACCCACTCACTCACCCACTCACCCACCCACCCACTCACCCACTCGCCTACCCACTCACCCACCCACTCACCCACCCACTCACCCACCCACTCTCCCACCCACTCACCCACCCACTCACCCACCCACTCACTCACCCACTCACCTACCCACTCACCCACTCACCCACCCACCCACTCACCCACCCACTCACTCACCCACCCACCCACTCACCCACCCACTCACCCACCCACTCACCCACCCACCCACCCACTCACCCACCCACCCACTCACCCACTCACCTACTCACCCACCCACTCACCCACCCACCCACTCACCCACCCCCCCACCCACTCACCCATCACTCACCCACCCACCTGCTCGCTCACCCACTCACATACTCCACCACCCACCCACCCACTAACCCACCCACCCACTGCTGGACATCTGTGAACGCAAAGAGCTTCATCGATCATCGGATTCCACCTCCTGCTGCAGTCGAAATACCACAGATTCGATATCCACGATGCTATAACGCGCCTACTTAATATTCATGAGCCTAATTAGCATAATGTTCGCGAACTTTAAACCCCTCCTCTATTGCGCCTCCTCCCCCTTCATTATAATATGTTAATCGAGTCACGTGAGCGGCGTTGTTTTTGGCGGGAAAGAGAAAAATATTCCGCGTCGGTGTTTGTGAGGCCGAATTGGCGGAGTTGAGATAAAGTTTCGTTTGCCGAGTTAAAAGTTTATTTTTACTGAGGTAAAACTTTTGTTTGCTGAGGTAAACATTTAATTTACCGAGGTAAAAGTTGCGTTTGCCGAGGTAAAAATTTCTTTTTCTGAGGAAAAAAATTATTTTCCTGAGGTAAAAATTTATTTTCCTGAGGTAAAAGTTTCGTTTGCTGAGGTAAAAATTTATTTTCCTGAGGTAAAAGTCGCGTTAGGCCGAGGTAAGAGTTTGTGTGTAGATTTGAAGACGACGACGAGGAGGAGTTTGTGTGTTACGCCGCCGCCGCCGCCACAGAGCACGCGAGCTACCTGATGAAGAAGAGGCAGAGCGCCATGGCGATGAGGCAGAGCGCCATGGCGATGAGGCAGAGCGCCATGGCGATGAGGCAGAGCACCATGGCGATGTTCTTCACGCCCGTGCGCGCGAAGAGACTAGGTCCACTCAGCCCTCAACAAAACAACAACCACAACAACCACCACCAGGTACTACTGGGTCCACCACCACCACTAGGTCCACTCAGCCCTCAACAAAACAACAACAACCACAACAACAACCACCACCACCAGGTACTACTGGGTCCACCACCACCTCTAGGTCCACTCAGCCCTCAACAAAACAACAACAACCACAACCACCACCAGGTACTACTGGGTCCACCACCACCACCTCTAGGTCCACTCAGCCTGAACCACAACAACAACCACCACCACCAGGTACTACTGGGTCCACCACCACCTCTAGGTCCACTCAGCCCTCAACAAAACAACAACAACAACCACCACCAGGTACTGCTGGGTCCACCACCACCTCTAGGTCCACTCAGCCCTCAACAAAACAACAACCACCACCACCAGGTACTACTGGGTCCACCACCTCTAGGTCCACTCAGCGTGAAACACAACAACCACAACAACCACCAGGTACTACTGGGTCCACCACCACCTCTAGGTCCACTCAGCCTGAAACACAACAACCACCACAACCACCACCACCAGGTACTGCTGGGTCCACCACCTCTAGGTCCACTCAGCCTGAAACACAACAACAACCACCACCTCTAGGTCCACTCAGCCTGAAACACAACAACAACAACCACCACTAGGTCCACTCAGCCTGAAACACAACAACAACCACCACCTCTAGGTCCACTCAGCCTGAAACACAACAACAACAACCACCACCTCTAGGTCCACTCAGCCTGAAACACAACAACAACAACCTCGAGGTCCACTCAGCCTGAAACAACAACCACCACAACAACCACCACCACCACTAGGTCCACTCAGCCTGAAACAACAACAACCACCACCTTTAGGTCCACTCAGCCTGAAACACAACAACAACCACCACCTCTAGGTCCACTCAGCCTGAAACACAACAACAACCACCACCTCTAGGTCCACTCAGCCTGAAACACAACAACAACCACCTCTAGGTCCACTCAGCCTGAAACACAACAACCTCTAGGTCCACTCAGCCTGAAACACAACAACAACCACCACCTCTAGATCCACTCGGCCTGAAGCACAACAACAACAACCACTAGGTCCACTCAGCCTGAAACAACCACAACAACCACCACCTCTAGGTCCACTCAGCCTGAAACAACAACAACCACAACAACCACCACCACCAGCTACTGCTGGGTCCAACACCTCTAGGTCCACTCAGCCTGAAACAACAACAACACCAGCTACTGCTGTACTTGTCTCGCACTGTGGTCAAGGCCGAGACCGAACCTCCCCTAGGTCGACTCCGCCTAAAATGAGTTGACCCGCGGTGGTGATGGTGGTGGTGGTGATGATGGTGGTGATGGTGGTGGTGATGGTGATGATGGTGGTGGTGATGGTGGTGGTGATGGGGTGGTGATGGTGATGGTGGTGATGATGGTGGTGATGGTGGTGGTGGTGATGATGGTGGTGATGGTGATGGTGGTGATGGTGGTGGTGATGGTGGTGGTGGTGATGGTGATGGTGGTGGTGGTGATGGTGGTGGTGATGGGGTGGTGATGGTGGTGGTGATGGTGGTGGTGATGGTGATGATGGTGGTGGTGGTGATGATGGTGATGGTGGTGATGGTGGTGGTGGGGTGGTGATGGTGGTGGTGGTGATGGTGGTGGTGGTGATGGTGGTGGTGGTGATGGTGGTGGTTGTGATGGTGGTGGTTGTGATGGTGGTTGTGATGGTGGTGGTGGTGATGGTGGTGGTTGTGGTGGTGAGCGAATGAGCGAGCGAGTGAATAAGTGAATGAATTAGCGAGTGAATAGGCGAGTGAATAAGCGAATGAATGAGCGTGTGAATGAGCGAGTGAGTGAATGAGCGAGCGAGTGAATGAGTGAGTGAGCATGAACGAGTGAATGAGCGAGTGAATGCGTGAGTGAATGAGCGAGCGAGTGAATGAGCGAGTGAGTGAATAAGTGAATGAGCGAGCGAGTGAGTGAGTGAATAAGTGAATGAGCGAGCGAGTGAATGAGCGAGTGAATGAGTGAATAAGTGAATGAGCGAGTGAATGAGTGAGTGAATGAGCGAGTGAGTGAATGAGCGAGTGCATGCGCGAGTGAGTGAATGAGCGAGCGAGTGATTAAGTGAATAAGCGAGTGAATGAGTGAGTGAATGAATTTGTTAGCGAACAGCACTTGCCCCTACAGCCTGCTGGAGGCTACCTGGGGGAGTTTTGTCTGTGGTGTGTGTGTGAGTGAATGAGTGAATGCATGAGCGAGTGAGTGACCGAGTGAATGAGTTAATTCTCGAACAGCACTTGCCCCTACAGCCTGCTGGAGGCTACCTGGGGGAGCTTTGTCTTTTGTATGAGACCTGGGTTAACGATATACAGTGTATGTACTCTATGGTGTGTGTTTTAATCGGGACTGGGCCTCCCCTAGGTCGACTCAGCCTTGAAAGTGTACAGTACCTGGTGCTGTGTGTGAGCAATAACACCGGGGAGACAAAGGCGGCCGGGAGGGGTGTGTGTAATGGTCGTACCACTCACCAACTCACCCACCCACCCACTCCCACCGACCCACTCCCACCGACCCACTCCCACCGACCCACTCACTCACCCATCCACTCAACCACCCACTCAACCACCCACTCAACCACCCACTCACCCACCCACTCCCACCGACCCACTCACTCACCCATCCACCCACTCACCCACCCACTCACTCACCCACTCACCCACCCACTCCCACCGACCCACCCACTCACCCATTCACTCACCCACCCACTCAACCACCCACCCATCCACTCACTCACCCACCAACCCACTCACTCACCCACTCACCCACTCACTCCCCCACATACCCACTCACACCCACTCACCTACTCACCCACTCACTCACCCATTCACTCATCCACTCACTCATCCACTCACTCACCCACTCACTCACCCACTCACTCACCCACTCACTCCCCCACACATCCACTCACTCACACACTCACTCACCTACTCACCCATTCACTCACCCACTCACCCACCAACTCACTCACCCACTCACTCACCCACTCACTCACCCACTCACTCACCCACTCACTCCCCCACACATCCACTCACTCACACACTCACTCACCTACTCACCCATTCACTCACCCACTCACCCACCAACTCACTCACCCACTCACTCACCCACCCACTCACCCACCCACCCACTCACTCACCCACCAACCCACCAACCCACTCACTCACCCACCCACTCACTCACCCACCAACCCACTCACTCACTCACCCACCCACCCACTCACCCACTCACTCACCTACTTACCCACCCACTCACTCACCCACCAACCCACTCACTCACCCAATCACTCACCAACCCACTCACTCACCAACCCACTCACTCACCCACTTACTCACCCACCCACTCACCCACCCACTCACCCACTCACTCACCCACTCACTCACCCACTCACTCACCCACCCACTCACTCACCCAACCACTCACTCACCCACCCACTCACTCACCCACCCACTCACCCACTCACTCACCCACCCACCCACTCACCCACCCACCCACCCACTCACCCACTCACCTCCCCCCACTCTCCCCCCCTCTCGCGTTCCCAAGGAGCCCACCGCCAAATCCCCCCGGATCCACCGCAGCACCGCCCGGCAGGAGACGGAACGCGGCAGGGAGAACCTCTCCTCCTCCTCACCACCACCACCACCACCACACTCACCACCACACTCACCACCACCACCATCATCCTCACCACCACCACCATCCTCACCACCACACTCACCACCACCACCATCATCCTCACCACCACCACCATCACCACCACCACCACACTCACCACCACCACCATCATCATCCTCACCACCACCACCATCCTCACCACCACCACACTCACCACCACCACCACCACACTCACCACCACCACCACACTCACCACCACCACCACACTCACCACCACCACCACAGTCGCCGCTCTCCCCCGAGCAGCGTGCCAGGGTGGAGGCTTCTCACCGTGCGGCCAAGCGGCGGCTCCTCAGGAGCAGCGTCCAGGGGGTCCGGTGGGCCCAGGGGGACCCCTGGGCCCAGGGGGACCCCCCCAAGGTGGGGGTCCTGGAGGGGCCTCGAGGAGAGTGGAGCCTGGGGCCCGGATGGGACGCGGTGCTGTCGGACGAGATGAAACGCGGATACTTCCACAAGGTGCTGGCCGTGGTGGTGGTGGGCGTGAGAGAGACACACAGGGATACCCAGAGAGACACAGAGAGACACAGAGAGACAGAGACACACAGAGACACACAGAGAGACACAGAGATGAAACGCGGATACTTCCACAAGGTGCTGGCCGTGGTGGTGGTGGTGGTGGTGGGCGTGAGAGAGACACACAGAGAGACACAGGGAGACACAGAGACACAGAGACACACAGAGACACACAGAGACACACAGAGATGAAACGCGGATACTTCCACAAGGTGCTGGCCCTAGTGGTGGTGGTGGGCGTGAGAGAGACACACAGGGAGACACAGGGAGACACAGAGACACAGAGACACACAGAGACACACAGAGATGAAACGCGGATACTTCCACAAGGTGCTGGCCGTAGTGGTGGTGGTGGGCGTGAGAGAGACACACAGGGAGACACAGAGACCCACAGAGACACAGATGAAACGCGGATACTTCCACAAGGTGCTGGCCGTGGTGGTGGTGGTGGTGGGCGTGAGAGAGACACACAGGGAGACACAGGGAGACACAGGGAGACACAGAGACACACAGAGAGACACAGAGATGAAACGCGGATACTTCCACAAGGTGCTGGCCCTAGTGGTGGTGGTGGGCGTGAGAGAGACACAGGGAGACACAGACACAGGCAGACACAGAGACCCACAGAGACCCACAGGGAGACACAGGGAGACAGACACAGAGAGACACAGAGACACACAGAGACACACAGAGATGAAACGCGGATACTTCCACAAGGTGCTGGCCGTAGTGGTGGTGGTGGTGGTGGGCGTGAGAGAGACACACAGAGAGACACAGAGACACACAGAGACATAGATGAAACGCGGATACTTCCACAAGGTGCTGGCCGTGGTGGTGGTGGTGGGCGTGAGAGAGAGACACAGGGATACCCAGAGAGACACACAGAGACACATAGATGAAACGCGGATACTTCCACAAGGTGCTGGCCGTGGTGGTGGTGGTGGGCGTGAGAGAGAGACACAGGGAGACACGGAGACACAGGGAGACACAGAGACCCACAGAGACCCACAGGGAGACAGAGACACACAGAGACACAGAGACACACAGAGATGAAACGCGGATACTTCCACAAGGTGCTGGCCGTAGTGGTGGTGGTGGTGGGCGTGAGAGAGACACACAGGGAGACACAGGGAGACACAGGGAGACACACAGGGAGACACAGGTAGACACAGAGACACACAGAG
>NW_027423357.1:263605-266105 GCF_048934315.1 Petromyzon marinus
GTGATGGGGGGTGGTGGTGGTGGTGGTGATGGTGGTGGTGGGGGTGATGGTGGTGGTGGTGATGGGGGGTGGTGGTGGGGGTGGTGGTGGGGGTGATGGTGGTGGTGGTGATGGGGGTGGTGATGGTGATGGGGGTGGTGGTGGGGGTGGTGGTGGGGGTGATGGTGGTGGTGGTGATGGTGCTGGTGATGGTGGTGGTGGTGATGGTGGTGGTGATGGTGGTGATGGTGGTGGTGATGGTGGTGGTGGTGATGGTGGTGGTGATGGTGGTGGTGGTGATGGTGGTGGTGGTGGGGGTGATGGTGGTGGTGGTGGGGGTGGTGATGATGGTGGTGATGGTGGTGGTGGTGGTGGTGATGGTGGTGGTGGTGGTGGTGGTGGGGGTGGTGGTGGGGGTGATGGTGGTGGGGGTGATGGTGGTGGTGGGGGTGATGGTGGTGGTGATGGGGGTGGTGGTGGGGGTGATGGTGGTGGTGGTGATGGTGGTGGGGGTGATGATGGTGGTGGTGGTGATGGTGGTGGTGGGGGTGGTGGTGGTGATGGGGGTGGTGGTGGGGGTGGTGGTGGGGGTGATGGTGGTGGCGATGGTGGTGGTGGGGGTGATGGTGGTGGTGGTGATGGGGGTGGTGATGGTGATGGGGGTGGTGGTGGGGGTGGTGGTGGTGGTGATGGTGATGGGGGTGGTGGTGGGGGTGGTGGTGGTGGTGATGGGGGTGGTGGTGGTGGTGATGGTGGTGGTGGTGGGGGTGATGGTGGTGGTGTTGATGGGGGTGGTGGTGGTGGTGGTGATGGTGGTGATGGTGGTGGTGATGGTGGTGGTGGTGATGGTGGTGGTGGTGGTGATGGTGGTGGGGGTGGTGATGATGGTGGTGATGGTGGTGGTGGTGATGGTGGTGGTGATGGGGGTGGTGGTGGTGGGGGTGGTGGTGATGGTGGTGGTGATGGTGGTGGGGGTGGTGGTGATGGTGGTGGTGGTGATGGTGATGGTGGTGATGGTGGTGATGGTGGTGGTGATGGTGGGGGTGATGGTGGTGATGGTGGTGGTGATGGTGGGGGTGATGGTGGGGGTGATGATGGTGGTGGTGGTGATGGTGGTGGTGATGGTGGGGGTGATGGTGGTGGTGGTGGTGATGGTGATGGTGGTGGTGGTGATGGTGGTGATGGTGGTGGTGGTGGTGATGGTGGTGGTGATGGTATGGGTGATGGTGGTGGTGGTGGTGATGGTGGGGGTGATGATGGTGGGGGTGATGATGGTGGGGGTGGTGATGGTGGTGGTGATGGTGATGGTGGTGGTGATGATGGTGGTGATGGTGGTGGTGGGGGTGGTGATGGTGGTGGTGATGGTGGGGGTGATGGTGGTGGTGATGGTGGGGGTGATGGTGGTGATGATGGTGGTGATGGTGGGGGTGATGATGGTGGTGGTGATGATGGTGGGGGTGGTGATGGTGGGGGTGATGGTGGTGTTGATGGTGGTGGTGGTGATGGTCGTGGTTGTGATGGTGGTGGTGGTGATGGATGGTGGTGGTGATGGTGGTGGTGATGGTGGTGATGGTGGGGGTGATGATGGTGGGGGTGATGATGGTGGGGTTGGTGATGGTGGGGGTGGTGATGGTGGGGGTGGTGATGGTGGTGGTGATGGTGGGGGTGATGGTGGTGGTGATGGTGGTGGTGATGGTGGTGGTGATGGTGGTGGTGGTGGGGGTGATGGTGGTGGTGGTGGTGATGGTGGTGGTGATGGTGGTGGTGATGATGGTGGTGATGGTGGTGGGGGTGGTGGTGGTGATGGTGGTGGTGATGGTGGTGGTGGTGATGGTGGTGGTGGTGATGGTGGTGGTGGTGGGGGTGGTGGTGGGGGTGATGGTGGTGGCGATGGTGGTGGTGATGGTGGTGGTGGTGATGGGGGTGGTGATGGTGATGGGGGTGGTGGTGGGGGTGGTGGTGGTGGTGATGGTGGTGGTGATGGTGGTGGTGGTGATGGTGATGGGGGTGGTGGTGGGGGTGGTGGTGGTGGTGGTGGGGGTGATGGTGGTGGTGATGGGGTGGTGGTGGTGGGGGTGGTGGTGATGGTGGTGGTGATGGTGGTGGGGGTGGGGGTGGTGATGATGATGGTGGTGATGGTGGTGGTGGTGATGGTGGTGGTGATGGGGGTGGTGGTGGTGGTGGTGGTGATGATGATGGTGGTGATGGTGGTGGTGGTGATGGTGGTGGTGATGGGGGTGGTGGTGGTGGGGGTGGTGGTGGTGGTGGTGATGGTGGTGGGGGTGGTGGTGATGGTGGTGCGGGTGGTGGGGGTGATGGTGGTGGTGGTGGTGGGGGTGATGGTGGTGGGGGTGATGGTGGTGGTGGTGGTGATGGTGGTGGTGATGGGGGTGGTGGTGGTGGGGGTGGTGATGATGATGGTGGTGATGGTGGTGGTGGTGATGTGGTGGTGATGGTGGTGGTGGTGGGGGTGGTGGTGGTGGTGATGGTGGTGGGGGTGGTGGTGATGGTGGTGGTGATG